>NW_020264735.1:0-8361 GCF_003255815.1 Theropithecus gelada | reverse complement strand
TGTTTCTTCTCACTGGGAACCTTCATCTAAGGCTCAGTATCTGATTTCCCGCTTCCATCATTTCTCTGTGGCAGTCATACTAGGCTCAGAGGAGACAGGGAAACTGAGACCCTGGACCCACGGGTCAGTGACACCACAGAGCTACAGCAAAGCAGGCTTTGCAAAGGACACTCACTCTATGTCCCGGTCACACAAGAAACTCACGCACCTTTCTCAGTCCCCACGTCACAAAGGAGACGTTCCCCACCTGTCTCCCTAGAGATGAGCCCCCTCCTCGGCAGCACTAACACCCCCGGGCCTAAGAAAGCGGGAGAAAAGCTCAGCCCCGCGCCCAAGGCCTCCACTCTCTGAGTGTCTCCTGCAGCTCCACTCTCACCGCCACGCAGGGTCCCACGCAGGTTGCGGGCTGGGGCTGCAGAAGCTCCCACAGAGACCTGCGCCACCTTCTTCCTCAGGTGGGACCAGGTCAGGGGCAGCGCAGAGGTCGGGAAGACAGAGCCAGAGGTCCAAGATTTCTCCGTCGCCGGTGGAATATGTAGTCCAAGACGGAACAGTCAGGACCGCAGGCACCTGTGAGAAGTGAAGTCCAGAGTCCTAAAAGCCTACAAGAAATAGGCCGGTGACCACGAGGACCGCCCACCCAGCCCACCGCCGGAGCCCGGGAGACTTCCGAGAGTGGCTGCCTGACCTCGGAGTACGCATGCGCATATCGGCCAAAGGCTCCGCCCGTGACCTGAGGCCAAGGGTGGAGTCAGTGCATTCTCAGGGCCAGCAGGAGGGGAATCTGGGTGGAACCCGACCCGGGAAACGTCTGAAGAAATAAATATTTTCATTATTTTTCTTTTGGAATAGGCTTTTGTGTGTGTGTGTGAGACGGTGTCTCACTCTGTTCCCCAGGCTGGAATGTAATGGCGCGATCTCGGCTCACTGCAACCCCTGCCTCCGGGGTTCAAGTGGTTCTCGTGCTTCAGCCTTCAGAGTAGCTCGGATTACAGGCGCCCACCACCACGCAGGGCTAATTTTTGTATTTTTAGTAGAGATGGGGTTTAACCATGTTGGCCAGGCTGCTCTCGAACTGTTGACCTCAGGTGATCCGCCCACCTTGGCTTCCCAAAGTGTTGAGAATACAGGCGTTAACCAGCGTGCCCGGCCTGGAATAGGCTTCTTATTTTCTTTTCTTCTTCTTCTTTTATTCTTTTTTTTTTTTTTTTGAGAAGGAGTCTCCCCGTCAACAGGCTGGAGTGCAGTGGCGCGATCTCGGCTCATTGCAACCTGGGACTCTCTGGTTCAAGCCATTCTCTTGCCTCAGCCTCCAGAGTAGCTGGGACTATACAGGCACCCGCCACCACGCCCAGGTAATTTTTTAATTTTTAGTAGAGACGTGGTTTCACTATGTTGGCCAGGATAGTCTCCATCTCTTGGCCTCCCAAAGTGCTGGGAATGCAGGCCTGAGCCACCGTCCCCCCGCCTGGAATAGGCTACTTAAAAGTAACAAAGGGAAGAAAGATTTTTTAAAATTTAGAACTTTGATATGGTAATTATTTGTTTAGCTTGGTAGTCAGCTATAAGCATCCTATATATCTAAATGGTTAAAAAAATGAGTTTAAAAAAAACAAAAACTTTTTTTCATCCTAGACTGGAGTGCAGTGGCACAATCTCAGCTCACTGCAACCCCTGCCTCCTGGGCTCAAGCGATTATCCTGCCTCAGCCTCCCGAGTAGCTGGGACTACAGGCGCACCACCATGCCTGGCTAATTTTGTTTTGTTGTTGTGGCTGTGTGTTGCTGATGTTGTGTTTTGAGATGCAGTTTCGCTGTTGTTGCCCAGGTTGGACTGCAATGGCGAGACCTTGGCTAACCGCAATCTCCACCTCCCGTGTTGAAACGATTCTCTTAACTCAGCCTCCCAAGTAGCTGGCAATGCAGGCATGTGCCACTACGTCTGACTAATTTCGTGTTTTTAGTAGAGATGGGGTTTCTCCATGTTGGTCAGGCTGGTCTCGAACTACTCACGTGAGGTGATCCGCCCACCTCGGCCTTCCAAAGTGCTAGGATTACAGGAGTGAGCCACCGCGCCCGGCCGCCCAACAAATTTTTGTACCTTTAGTAGGTAAGGGGTTTTGCCATGTTGGCCAGGCTGGTCTCCAACGCCTGACGGAGGATCCCCTGCCTCAGCCTCCCAAAGTCTTAAGATTACAGGTGTGAGCCACCGCGCCTGACTAAATAAACCAAAAAATTTAGATAAATGAATTTGGAGGAAATCTTTATAACAGATAAAATGGACAGATAATTCTAATTTACTGTCTCTCTGGCTTAATAAAATATTAGTCAATACCCTAAGAAGAAAGGAACAAAGCCTAAAAATTCACCATTCACAAATACAAATAGATAACAAACAAAGTCAAAACCTAATAAATTGTTGACCACTTATTTCTCCTCTGAAATCGGCTCTTGAATGTGTTGAACATGGATTGACTTGGGATTAGGAAATTTTAAAAATGTTTTTAAAGTTTCACTTTTTGGCATTTAAAATTAATCCAAATTATGTAATATACAACATTTGGAATTTACCAGTCTTTCTCTATCATTTTATTTTTTACTCTTCAAATAATTTCTTGTTCAAGAGTTTAAAATGCTTTTAAAATTAATAGATTCTGCAGGCTGGGCAACGTGGGGAGACTGTCTCTACAAAAAATAAAAATAAATTATTTTAAATATATATAATATATATTTATGTAAATATATATATTTTAAGTATATAAAATATATTTAAAAAATTTTTTTTGCCAGATCATATGGTAAGTGTATGTTTAGTCTGGCAGGAACTTGCAAAACTGCCTTCCACAGTGGCTGTACCATTTTGCATGCCCAACAGCAATAGATGAGAGTTCCTGTCGCTCCATCTCTTCACCAGCATTTGGTGTTGTCAGTGTTCGCATTCAAGCCAGTCTAATTGATGTGTAATGGTATCTCATCGTTGTTTTAATTTGAATTCCCTAGTGACATATGGTGTTGAGCATCTTTTCAGATGTCTAAGAAATGTGCCAGGCGTGGTGGCACATGCCTGTGGTCCCAGCTACTCAGGAGGCTGAGGCAGGAGGATTACTTGAGCACTGGGAGTTGGGGCTGCAGTGAGCCATGATTGCACTACTGCACTCCAGGCTGAGTGACAGAGCCTCAAAAAGATAAACAAGCCTGGGCGCGGTGGCTCACGCCTGTAATCTGAGCACTTTGGGAGGCCAAGGCGGGTGGATCATGAGGTCAGCAGATTAAGACCATCCTGGCTAACATGGCGAAACCCCATCTCTACTAAAAATACAAAAAATTAGCCGGGCACACACCCAAATGGTGAAGGGGTGGCCTGCCCCTCCACACATGTGGGCGTTTCTTGTTGGGTGGAATGAGAGACTTGAGAAAAGAAATGAGACACAGAGACAAAGTATAGAGAAAGAAAAAGTGGGCCCAGAGGACCAGTGCTCAGCATACAGAGGACCCGTGGCGTCGCTGGTCTCTGAGTTCCCTCAGTATTTATTGATCATTATCTTTACCATCTCAGAAAAAGGGAAGTGGCCGAACAATAGGATCATAGTAGGGAGAAGGTCAGCAGAAAGAAATAAGGATAAAGATCTCTGTGACATGAACAAGTTTAAGGAAAAGTGCTATACCTTGATATGCATATGCAAACATCTCCATAAACCTTTTTAGTGCATAAAGAGCAGCATTGCCACTAGCACGTCCCACCTTCAGCCCTAAGGCGGTTTTCTCCTATCTCAGTAATTAGAACGTGTTTTATACGGAGAAGTTCCACTGCCCAGGGATGGGCAGGAGACAGATGCCCTTCTGTATCTCAACGGCCCAGAGGCCTTCTTTCCTCTTATACTAATCCTCCTCAGCACAGACCCTTCACGGGTGTCAGGCTGGGGAACGATCAGGTCTTTCCCTTCCCACAAGGCCATATTTCATGCTATCACATGGGGAGAAACCTTGGATAATACCTAGTTTTCCTAGGCAGAGGCCCCTGTAACCTTCTGCAGTGTATGTGTCCCTGGGTAATTGAGATTAACAGAATGGTGATGACTTTTAACAAGCATGCTGCCTTCAGGCACTTGTTTAACAAAGCACACCCTGTGCAGCCCCAAATCCATTCAACCTTGAGTCACCACAGCACATGTCTCTTGCAAGGACAGGGTTGGGGGTAGGGTCACAGATTGACAGTATCTCAAATACAGAACAGAATGGAGTCTCGTATGTCCACTTCTTTCTATATAGACACAGTAACAGTCTGATCTCTCTTTCTTTTCCCCACAAATGACTTGAAAACTTATATCCACTAAAATCCTGCATGTGAATGTTTACAGCAGCTTGTCGTAAAATGGTGTGACCACAGGCATAGTGGCAGGTGCTTGTAATCCCAGCTACTTGGGAGACTGAGGCAGGAGAATGGCTTGAACCCGGGAAGTGGAGGTTGCAATGAGCTGAGATCACACCATTGCACTCCAGCCTGGGCGACAGGGTAAGACTCCATCTCCAAAAAATAAATAAATAATAAATAAATAATTGACTTAATTTTTAGAACACTTGTGGGTGTACAGAAAAATAGAGCAGAAGGCAGATTGCACTCTAATATCCCCTTCACACCACAGTACACACACTTCCTGTATTATCATCTTGTTAGTGTGGTACATTTGTTAGGCTTGATGAGCCCATATTGGTATCATTCAGTTCATGGTTTATATTAAATTCACTCTTTGTGTTCTACCATTTATGGGCTTTGACAAATGCTTAAGAACATATATCCACCATTACAGGGTCACACAAAAGTTTCACTGCCCTAAAAATCTTCTGTGCTCCACCTATTCATCCTTCCCTCTGATCAAGCCTCTGGCAACCACTGAACTTTTTATAACACCATCTGCCTAGTTTTACCTTTTCTAATATTCCATATAATTGGAACTCTACACTATGTGGCCTTTTCGCGTTGGCTTCTTTCACTTAGAAATATGTGTTTAAGAGTCCTCCATGTCTTTTCATGCCTTGGTAGTTAATTTCTTTTTATTTCTGAAGAGTGTTCAATTGTATGAATGTTTCAGAGTTAGTTTATCCATTTCCCTATTGTAGGATATCTTGGTTACTTCCAATCTTTGTTAGTTATGTATAAGCTGCTGTAAACATTCATGTGCAGGATTTGAGTGGATTTAAGTTTTCAGCTCATTTGGGTATATACCAAAGAATGCAATTGCCAGATTGTATGATAAACCTATGTTTAGTTTTGCAGGAATTTGCAAAACTGGCTTCCAAAGTGACTGTACCTTTTGCATTCCCAGCAGCACTCAATGAGAGTTCCTGATGCTCCATATCCTCACCAGCATTTGGTGGTGCCAGTGTTTGGATTTGAGCCAGTCTAATAGATGTGTAGTGGTAACTCATCGTTGTTTTAATTTGAATTCCCTAGTGACATATGGTGTTGAGCATCTTTTCAGATGCTTATTTTTGCTACCTTTATAGCAAAGGGCAGATATAGACGATGGACTGCAGGGAAAGAGCTTGCTATGATGATCGGAAGCTACAGGCAGAGATGATCTCAGGGTTAACTGGGCATCAACTGTGCCTTCTCCTGTCAGATAAAATGTGGTCTACCTGAGTTTTGACTGGAAACACAGTATATCTGGTTGTCCATAAATATTTCTTACTGAGGCTTGAGGTTTATGTATGTTTTGACCAAAAGGTGATATCACCTCAATATATAAGCAGATTGGGATACAACAGGTAATGACTGTCAGAGATGTTGAGAGTCTACATTGAATGGATGGTGTCCCTGGCTGCCCATGTCTTTCTCATTATGGACTTTCACTTTTCATTTGCCACATGAAAGGCCACTAAGATAGGCTACGTCTCATTTTTCTCTTAAGGATCTCTATTACTGAGAAATTTTTGTATTCTGGACTATGCTGGGTTCATAATATGACTATACATATTGTGTGTGTTTGTTCCTTCCCTAAAATGCTCAGTTCAGCTGCGGTTCTAGAGGTAAATACTGCTAGGCTTCCATTTTAGAGAATTGAAGATCCGAGGTCTGGAGAGGTTAGTTTGTAGAAAGTTATATTTAATAAGTGGCAAGACCATGTGGCCAGGTCAGATAAGCTGCCTTCAGATTTTACTCTTGAACTTCTACTGGATAATATCTTTTCATTATAGAAAATAAAAGAGTGAACTTAGTTTTTTTTTTTTTCAAAATCATTGACTGTGGGAGTTCTTTCAAGATATGATGAAAAGCAGTAATTGTCTCATTTTACATTACCTCTAATAATTGCTCACCAGAAATTGATTATCTATGCAGCAACCTTTTACATTCCTCTTAGCTTTATTATGCCTGGGCGGGCTTCACTGTGAATAAGAGGCCCAAGATTCAGAAATATCTTTAACTTGCAATGCTTGGTCACAGGTATCCAACTGAAAAATATTTTGCTCATTAGCCATGTGGACTCATAAGGTAAACTACAGTCAGAGACACAAAATGTGGGAAATAGAAAGGGCTATCAAAAGTCCTGTGTCTCCTTACATTTTGTATTTCCATTCATTTGCATCTAAAATCATGAGGAATTTGAGCAATGGGAAATGCAAAGTCCTATTCAAAGCATACCCACATTTCAGTTATCTGCATTATTTCACATTTAAATTTGTAATGCATACATAGGTTATACAATTCAATAGGTATAAAAATGTTAAGTAACCTTTTCTCTCACACACCCCATTCAGGAGATCACTTTAAAGTCAACATTGTAATGTTGTTGTGCATACTTTCATCAATTATTTTCTTTACCTTTTTTTTTTTTTTTTTTTTTTGGAGATGGAGTGTCTCAGCCTGTCACCCAGGCTGGAGTGCAATGGCGAGATCTCAGCTCAGTGCCACATCCACCTCCTGGCCTTTTTTCTTTTTTTATGGAGATAGGGTCTAACTATGTTGCCAAGACTGTAGGCTGTCCTTGAACTCCTGGGCTCAATCAATCCTCCTGCCTCAGCCTCCCAAAGTGCTGGAAGTACAGGTGTGAGCCACCACTCCTGGCCCAAGTGTTTTCTTTTCATTTTTGTTTGTTTGTTTGTTTGTTTTTTAGACTTGGGGTTTCACTGTGCTAACCAGGTTGGATATGAACTCCTGACCTCATGATCCTCCCACCTTGGCCTCCCAAAGTGCTGAAATTACAGGCGTGACCCTCCACTTCCAGGGGTGGATATCTGCCATCTTCTCCTTGCTTCTCTTTGTAATTTTAGTATGTATTTTCTTTCTTTTCTTTTCTTTTCTTTTTTTTTTTTTTTTGGAGATGGAACCTCGCTGTTTCACCCATGCTGGAATGCAGTGGCATGATCTTGGCTCACTGCAGCCTCAGCCTCCTGTATAGCTGGGATTACAGGCACGGGCTACATGCCACCATGCCTGGATAATTGTTGTATTTTTAGTAGAGATGGGGTTTTGCATGTTGGCCAGGCTGGTGTTGAACTCCTGACCTCAGTGTCTGTCCTTATTATGTATTTTTAATATGCCTAAAGTAAAGTCTGATTTTCCCTGGTTTTTCTTTTACATAATTGGAGTAATAGTCTGTATCCTGCTGCATCTGCCTTCTTTTACTCAATACTAAGTTTTTAAGATTCACACTTAGCATTGTTTCTGCATTCTATTAGAACAGTACACCAGTCAGGCACGGTGGCTCATGCCTATAATCCCAGCACTTTGGGAGGCCGAGGCAAGCAGATCACTTGATGTCATGCACCTGTAGTCCCAGTTACTCAGGAGGCTGAGGCAGGAGAATCGCTTGAACCCGTGAGGCGGAGGTTACAGTGAGCCAAGATTAGGCCACTGCACTCCAGCCTGGGGGACAAAGCGAGAATCTGTCTTAAAAAAAAAATTAGCTAGGCGTGGTGGTGTGTGCCTGTAATCCCAGGTACTTGGGAGACTGAGGCAGGATTATCCCTTGAACCTTGGAGGTGGAGGTTGCAGTGAGCCGAGATCGCGCCCTCTACCCCAGCCTGGGCAACAGAGTGAGACTCAGTCTCAAAAAAAAAAAAATGCTGGGCGCGGTGGCTCACACCTGTAATCCCAGTACTTTGGGAGGCCAAGGCAGGTGGATCACCTGAGGTCAGGAGTTTCAGACCAGCCTTACCAACATGGTGAAACCACGTCTCTTCTAAAAATACAAAAATTTGCCAGGAGTGGCGGCATGTACCTGTAATCCCAGCTACTCAGGAAGCTAAGACAGGAGAAATGCTTGAACTCGGGAGGCATAGGTTGCAGTGAGCTGAGATCACGCCACTGCACTCCAACCTGGGTGACTAAGCAAGACTCGGTCTCAAAAAATATATATTAAAA
>NW_020264734.1:0-14617 GCF_003255815.1 Theropithecus gelada | reverse complement strand
ATCTATCTATCTATCTATCTATCTATCTATCTATCTATCTATCTATCGGCAAGCATATATGTATCTATTCTATTATTTCTATATATATAAATCTTATTTCCTATTATCCTATATATCCCCCTTTCTCTATATATATACACACACACATACACACACACACACGCATATATATACACACACACACATATTTTCTTATCTTTCTGTAGAATCTTGATTAGTACACTACTCGTTTTTATCAGTTTTCTACCAGTAACAATGAACATATCTTGTCTTATAATGATGTGCACTGCAGCAATTTAACCACTGCTACACCCACTGACAATTTTTCTCAGCAAGGTATAGAATATAGTTAAGGAATAAGAAATAATATAGACTTAAAGGTTTCCATTTTGTTTTTTGAATCACAAAGCATAGAAGAATTATTCCGTACCTTGGCTGAATATCAGAATCACTTGTGGCCCATCTTAAAAGTATATATACCAAGGTTCTAACCCAAGCCTGCAGAATCAAAATTCCTCCCATTGATAATGATTCACAGCCAAGGGCTGAAATCCCTGGATACATAGTAATTTGATCACAGTATCTCAGACAGGATATAGTCCAGCACTACTGATATTAATAAAGAACTTCAGGCAAAAAGAGAACAAATGACTTACACAAGTTCTCAAAAAGTAAGAATGAACAGTGTCAGGCTAATATTTTTCATATTTCTAGAAGATTTGTCCTATTTTCTGGTATAAATTCCAGAAAAATATGACAGTATTCCTGTTTCCTTTTATGCATATTTGTCATCTGGTCCATTGTTCCAATTCACAGATATAAATATATTGCAATATTTAGAAAATAATCGAGCAGAGGCAGCTCTATTTTATAAGGTGGTTCAGGTACAAATGACACTCTCTAGTATATAGCTAGAGGACTTCACAAATGGCTAAAATCTTGGCAATTTTGTGCGTTGATAAAGTTATAAAACTTTGAGGACAGGTAAATGTTACTGTGCCATATCCTCTGATTTAATTAAAAAAGACTGCTCTCACTTTCCTATTGATGGAATTTCATAGATGCATTTAACAAATTGTCATTACTCTTAGCTTATTTTCTAGTAGCAAGCAAAATAATTCCAAAATCACTTCATATCATGGATATGAATAATGTAGAATAATCAATAATCTCAGTTGTCCACGAGTGCTGATTTAATCTTATTCCTTGGCTTCTAATGCAAAATTTGCATCTTTTACAGAATTTCCAATTCACAGAGTACTGTATGCATACACACATAACCAGTTAAAAGCCATGTTCTCAGCTAATGTCCAACATTGGAAGAGCAGGCAAAAATACACAATATTAGTATTATTTACAGACAGATTGTTACCATTTTAACCTCAATTTTGAAATACAGGTTGTTGGCCAGGTGTGGTGCCTCAAGCCTGCAATCCCAGCACTTTGGGAGGCTGAGGTGAGTGGATCATGAGGTCAGGAGTTCAAGACCAGCCTGGCCAAGATGGTGAAACCTCATCTCTACTAAAAATACAAAAAAAATTTAGCTGGGCATTGTGGCGGGCACCTGTAATCCCAGGGACTCGGGAGGCCGAGGCAGAGAATTGCTTGAACCCGGGAGGCAGAGGTTGCAGTGAGCCGAGATCACGCCAGTGCGCTCCAGCCTGGGTGACAGAGCAAGACTCCATCTCAAAAAAAAAGAAAAAAAAAAGAAAAAAAGAAATACAGGTTGTTAATTTTATGTTAAAACCACAGCTCTTAAGAATAACATATATATATCTATATACACATATATATTCATGTATGTACACACGCATATATATTCATACCACAATTCACATAAAAGTCCAAAGCTTAGCTAGATTTAACATTAGTGATCAAAGCCTAATATGTATAGGCAAATGTATGCATTCAATACACATGTGAACGCACCACAGTTTTCTAAGATATTATTGAAACTTTTACAAAATGTTAATTGAGTTGTGATTTTATAAAAATAGTTCTAGTATTATATTATATTACTATCTGTGTGTTCATTTGACCTAACAGTACTCCTTACAAAGAAAAGAGTCTGAAGGATATTCTACATCATCCAGCTGTGAAACAGCTTTATGATGCCAAGTGTCCCATACAGAGTTTACTCCAATGAACTGGCTTAATTTAGAATGTAATCTAACCAATTATACTTAATAACATGGCTAGGAACATCAGCCCCATAGTCTAAAAACCAGTGCGAAAACCAGTGCCTCTGGGAAAAAATGAAGTGGACTTCTGGTTTTGCATAGGATATTGTGATTGCTATTTCCATTGCTCCTTTTACATTTATAACATATAGATAAGCCGAATATGACTTTTCATTTTGTAGCCACAATCTCTGTAGACAAACTGATCAACTGAAATACTCACATTGATTTGGTCAACATATTTATCAATGAATAATGATTTAGGAAAGTTATTTTCAATGATTTAGGAAGTTATTTTCCTGATTTGGACAATTGTGCACCCGGATTCATTTACAAACTATTGTCTTTTTCTAAATGTTAGAGATGTTTGATGTGAGGAAGAAAAACTTAAGGAGGGAGACCTACGTGGAGGAAACTGCATTTTTCTCTACAGCATAATTCAGGAATACATTGGATTAGAAGTCAAAGTGATGATTTGGAAGGAACTAAAAGCACCGATATTTGATAGAGACCTGGTGAACTAGGGAAGCGATTCTAAATAGATTATTTTGGATGTGGAACAGATACTTCCAGTCATCATCGCAGTTTTTAGTCCTTGACAGTGACTTAAGGTCTCAGGAATGCTAAGCAATGTTACAATACCTGCACATACAACACAATCATATGCCCCGCCAACAGTAGCTGCTCTCAGTGTTGCAGGACTTGTTCTTAGTGCAGCTAAAGACTAGCTCCTTGTCCATCTCACGGTCACGAAAATTCAGGCTTGCTGACGGTTTGAAGGGTGAGTAAAGCAGAATCTTATTGGGTGAACAGGGAAAAAGGGGGAAGAGGGACTTTCCTCAAGTCCAGAGTTCCTGCCCGTGCACTTCCCACCTCATGCTGTTTAAATCCCAGGTTCTACACAGGAAGAGGTGGGGCCAGACTTCTCCCCCCTGCAAAGGGCGCGAACTCCTGTGTCTCCACCCCAGTGCGCAGGCTGGTTCGTGTTTTCCTGGGGGACCCCCTCCCACCTGGCTGTCTCATTCCCCGCCTCTGAAGAAGTACATCTAACTGCTGTTAGAATAAGGATAAGGACGAAGACCGATCTTAACTGCTTCCTGCTGACAGGGGGCGCTGTTTTGGGGAAACGGCAGTCAGATCGCCCTCAGAGGCCTATCTAAGGGTTCCCAGCAGAAGAGGCCATCCTCAGAGGCTCTGGTTGTACGACAGTTTGGAGTTTCATGGCCTGAAGGTAAGAACAGACAAACTGGGTTATTAGGAAACATGTATCGGCCAGGCGCGGTGGCTCACGCCTGTAATCCAGCACTTTGGGAGGCTGAGGCGGGTGGATCGCAAGGTCAGGAGTTCAAGACCAGTCTGGCCAACATAGTGAAACCCCGTCTCAACTAAAAATACAAAAAAATTAGCCGAGTGGTGTGCCTGTAATCCCAGCTATTCAGGAGGGTGAGTCAGGAAAATCACGTGAACCCGGGAGGCGGAGGTTGCAGTGAGCTGAGATTGCACCATCATACTCCAGCCTGGGCAACAGTGTGAGACTCCTCCTCCTCCTCCTCCTCCTCCTCAAAAAAAAAAAAAAAAAAAAAAAAAAAGGAGAGCATGTATCAAAACGAAACAAGGGGAAGGGAAGGATAGCTCAAAACTTATAAAGCCCTTTTACCAGTTTGCGTGGGGACAGGGAGGCCAAATGCCCGGCTGGTAAAAAACTTCACCTTTTTGCCAGTATGTTGGGCTTCTCGATTCCCCCTCCCCTGAGCCCAATCCCAAGCCAATCAGTTTAGAGTTTAGGAAATTAACTCTTTCCAGTTTGGAGGATGCATCTGAGGGAAGTGTTCCATAGTACGGGGACACAATTACCTATCAGTGAAGAGAGGACAGAAGAAGAGAGAAGAAAAAAAAAGGTATTTTTTTTTTCAAAGGAGTCCCAGGGGTTCAGGATGCATTTGAAAGGCGTACAGACTGAAGATGAATGGCTACCCATATAGAAAGAGGGGAGCAGGCATCCCTGGTTCTCTTCTCTGCCTAACAGATACCCGTGGTACCTGAGTGAGAGAGGGAAGAGCGTCCTCTTTCCCTCTTCTGTCCTTGTATCCTCAAGACCCGTCAACCTTGGCAGATGTGGCCATGAGTGTAAAAGCGGCTTGCACCCATGAAGCAGGGGGTCAAACGGGTGGGAATCATCCACTCCTTCCAAAGTATGCCCTATCTTCCCTGCTGTCAGTAGCCTTGAATTCCCTAGACCTCATTTATGCCATGGATACTAATGTGGCCTTTATCCATGAGACAGGAAGCTTGGGCTTGGCTTAATCAGCAGGAATTGGCCACACTCACATGCACTATGCCTTTTAACCTCTGTTGTCATCTGCCTCTGGATCCCTTAGATCCAGTTTTCTTTCCTAGGGCTTTGACTCAAAACTTGAAATTAGTTTGGGATAAAAATGTATCTCATGGGGGTGTTGCACGGACTCCTTATCATAAGCTGAATGCTAAGGTGAAACTGTGGAACTGAGTCCTCCTCCAACAAGGGAGAGAGAAAAGGATGTCCTGTGACACACCCAAACACCTGGTGGCTATAGTTATGCTTGTTAGGATTTGGGTGCATGGTGCTTGTCTTTTGTTAACTGGCTTGTTCTTACTTTCCCAAAAGGAAATCTCTGAGTGATGAACATCCTATTGACTCCAGTCCCCTGGCAGGATTTGCAGGATAATTGCTCAGAATTAGAATACTGATCCAGATTTTTACATTATCCATCCCTCTTGTTCTTTCTGAGCTGCAGCCAGAGATTGCTGGTTGGTTCACAGGAACAAGCAGGGTTAGTCTAAAAGGCAAGTGAAAACTTAAAAACTAGTGAGTTTAGAATTTAATGACAAATGTATGATAAGTTTTGGAACATAATTTCTCTCTCTCCAGTCCTCATGCTTGTTAAAAAAAAAAGCAAATCATCATAGGACTGGTGGTTTTTAAAATACACCTTAGTCTTATGCTTGGCCTGATTATTTGCATAAAGTGCAGCAAGAATAATTCTTTCTACATAGGCCTTTTGGATTGGCTTTGATGGAGCTCTGTTCCCCAAGGGATCTCAGATAAGGCCTTTTAAAGCTGAGTCCAGCCATGGGTTTATCCTCAAATACCTGTGAGATCTGGTATATAATTGTTCACAGTAGTCTCTTATAATCCTTTTTTGCCATGGCATCAGTTGTAGCACCATCTCATCGTTTTCTGATTTTATTTATTTGAATCTTGTGTCTTTTTTCACTTAGTCTAGTTAAAGGTTTGTCAATTTTCTTGATCTTTTAAAAACACCAAATCTTTTTTCATTGATATTTTCTATTGTTTTTATTCTCTATTTTATGTATTCCTGGTCTGTTATTTCCTTCTTTATGCTAACTTTGGGCTTAGTTTGTCCTTCTTTTTCTAATCCCTTTAGGTGTAGAGTGATATTGTTTATTTGAGATATTTCTTCATTTTTAATGCAGGCATGTATTGTTATCAACTTGTCTCTATTAACTCAAGTTTATCCTAAAGCTGCCTCCTTATATATTTTAAGTTCAGCCTAAAGGTTTCTCTGTACATCATAAAGTATAACCTAAATGGAGTTGTGTACAGACCGTAGCCTACTTTTCTGCTGATCACCAAGTTTTGGCCAGTCAAACCTGGCCAACTGTTCAAATCATGTTCAAATAAGGCAAACTATGAGCTGTAACCAATCTGATTGTTTCTGTACCTCACTTTGGTTTTCTGTATGTCACTTTCCTTTCTCTGTCCATAAATCTTCTTCTACCACCTGGCTGTGCTGGAGTCTCTGAACCTACTCTGGCTTAGGAGACTGCCCAATTTGCAAATCGTTCTTTGCTCAATTAAACTCTTTTAAATTTAATTCAGCTATAGTTTTTCTTTTAGCATCTCTTAGTATTGGTTTTGCTGCATCCCGTAAGTTTTGGTATGTTGTGTTTTCATTTTTATAATATTTTGTATGAAATATCTTTTCTCCATCCTTTCACTTTCAGCCTATGTGGGTCTTTAAATATAAAGTAGGTCTCTTGTAGAAAGCATATAGTTGAATCTTATTTTGTTTAAATATTTTTATTCATTAATATATTTTATAGTTATAGTTATTTTTATACTTTGTTACTTCTGTCTTCCAATTAAAAGTGATTTGTGCACCACCAATACAGTATTATAATATTCTGTATTTATCTATATTCACCTGTACCAGACAGCTTTATACTTTTATATGCTTTCATTTTGCTGCTTGGCATTTTTTATTTCAACTTTAATGACTCCATTTAGCATTTCTTGTAAGGCAGGTATAGTGGGGATGAACTCTCTCAGCTTTTGTTTATTTTGGAATGTCTTTAGCTCTCCTTCATTTTTGAAGAAACGTTTTGCTAAGTATAGTATTTTGGTTGGCAAGGTTTTTTGTTTTTTTTTTTTCCCCATTCAGCACTTTGTACGTATATCATCCAACTCCTTCTGGTCAGCAAGGTTTCTACTGAGAAATCCTCTGAGTCTTATTGAGGTTCACTTATGTGGGACAAACCGCTTTTCTCTTGCTTTAAAAATTCTCTGTCTTTGACATTGACAATTTAATTATAATGTATCTTACATGGATTTCTTTGTATTCATCTTTTTTGGGATCCATTGGCTTCTAGAATCTAGATGTCTTTTTTCTTCCCCAGATTTGGGAAGTTTGGGGCAATTAATTTTTAAATAAATTGGTTTTTTTTCTCTTTCTCTTTCCCCTCTGCAACTTCCATAATGCATACAGTGGTCTGTTTGATAGTGCCCCATAAGACCCTTAGATATTGTTCATTCTTTTTCATTCATTTTTCTTTTTGTTCCTCTTATTGCATAATTTTAGATTACCCATTTTTGAGTGCACTGATTCTTTTTTTCTGCCTGATCAAGTCAGCTGTTGAGCCCTTCTAGTGACTTTTTTCTATCATTGTAGTTATTGCATTCTTTAGCTCCAGAAATTTCTGCTTCATTCTTTTTTTTTTTTTTTAATTCTCTCTACTTTGAAATGTCATTTTGTTCATGCATCATTTTCCTGAGCTCATTAAAAATCTTCATGACAGGTATTTTGAATTCACTTTTAGGTAATTCATATCTCTCTGTTTCTTTAAGGTCAATTTCTGGAGATTTATTTTGTTCTTTTTTTTTTTTTCCATTGGGCCATTTTTCCTTGTATCTTGTACTTTTTGTGATTTTGTGTTGGTATCTGGGTATTTGAAAAATCAGCCACCTCTCCCAGTCTTTAAGGATTAGCTTTATACATGGAAAGATCTTAACTAATAAGCCTGGCTAGAGATTCTGGGGGCCTCCCAAGTCTTTTCTTTGAATGTGTCTTCTCTAGACATGTGCGCAGATTCTTAATTAGAGGGATTTGCCAGTTTCTTGTTTTGAGGAGCTTGTAATCTCTTGCTCCTTCTGTGTCTTTTTGTTTCACCATGGGTCATCTGAAGCAGAAACATGACCATATAGCCTAGCCCTTTTTCACTTTTAGTGGAACCCCAGGTATCTAAAGTATGCTGGGTTCTGTCAGCTCCCCACATCAAGCTAGACAGAAACCGGTACCTCAGGCAGCCGCACGAAAAACCAGATGTTGAACACATGCTCTACTGTTTTATTTCTCCCTGAAGAAGAAACTGCCAACCTCTATTGACCTCTGTCTGCTGTACCATGAGTCCTGGGTAGCAGCAGCACGATGCACAGCTCTCTTTTGTTATCAGGGCCCCCCAGGTATCAAGAATGTGCCTGCTCCTGTTAGTGCTCCCAGACAGGTGGGCAAAAGTCAGTTCCTCATCCAGCCCCTGGAAAGTAAAAACATTAGAAGTACAGCCCAGTCTTTTATTTCCCTTTCCAGAAACTAGAAGCTAGAAACTAGAAGCTGGGCGTTTTCTCCCAAGCATATGGCACTCTATTGGGGGAGAGATTATAGCATGAGTGCCATGAATTTTCATATAGGCCTGGATGTGACTGGCTTTGTACTTGTCTGGCATGCAAAAGCCCCTTAACTAGTGTTTGGATTTCTCACAGAGGGAGTTAGTCCATGTTTTATTGCCAAATCTGTCTCCATGGGAGGAAAGAGGATCTAATGCTTCCCATTTTGCCATTTTATTATGTCACTCTCTGTACCTTGGGCTTTTTTAATAGGGGAGAGAAATAAACTTCTATCGTGCTTACAATTTTTTTGCATTTTTATTTTTGATGCAGCTAAATCTAATCCTAATGGATACAAAGAGATCCATGCTTTGAGTGGTAGATAATATGATACTTTAAAACTTTACAAATCTAGGAGTATATAAATCTAAGATTCAGCGCATTTTTTCTCCCAAATATGTTATATAAAAGAGGAACTTTAAAATAATAATGAGAATATATACAAATATAATTCCCAGGAAAGAAAATCCTCCTCTTTATTTTTTGTTTCACCCATAGGAAAATAATGGGCCTCATGCTGTTTTGGTTAATAGGGAAAAACAGAGGAGATGTCTGAATAGTAACCTGTTAGCTAGCCTCACCTCCACATCTCTCTTTTTTGGGTTGTGTACTTAGCCTGTATCAGAAACAAGAATCGGCTTGTATTAAATAAATGGTCTCACTTTATTTATATTTAATCATTTGGATTATATCTAATCATTTGGGAAATGAAATAAAACCATTAGAAGAGATAATAGACCTCAGTTTTTAAAATAAATATTGAGACAAAATAAAATTATTTACTCTTCCATGACATTTTTCTGGAAGCAGGAGCCTATTAGACTGTTACGATGTTCTATTCCATTGACTTATCTCCAGGTTCCCTTTTTTAAAAGACTCGATCTTTTGAATGCCTTTATAATCACCATTTATATGTACTGACCTACTTACCACTTCTGCATCACTAGTACTCTGATGTTTGAATTCAAATTTTGTATGTCTCATGCAAAACTCAAAATCTAACTGTGCAGTTTCTTGACCAAAAGAGGTGGGGGGGAGTGCTGAATGTCACTATCTAAATAAAAACCAATTTTACTGAGTAGTGGTGGCCTGGAGATTGAGTTATATGGAGGTTCTAATTGTGAATTTCAAGTAAATATGAGTAAGCCACCCATTTGGATGACACACAGAAATATACTATTAATAATTTTCTGGAATATCTTAATTGAAAGAGAAAATATAATTAGAAACTGAATTCACTCATTTTCTTTTTAAACTAAGCTTGGTTTGTATACCTTCTAGCCAAAAATAAACCAAATTTCTTGTTCAGTCTTTCCAGAAGCAGCTCAAATAACTAAATATCCAAGGACACCTTGCAGAGGTTTTTTCCCCCAAAGTTGTGAGAGCTTGGTAAAGATAAACTATGGGAAACTACTGTGGAACTTAAAAGATTGAAAACAACTAAGAGTCCCCCCTCAGATGTTGTCTGCTTATCCTCTCTTTGCAGATCTGCTTACCCACATAGCTTTCTGTCACATGCTTTTGCTTTCCTGTTTACTTTTACTGCCGCAGAACAAGATAGCCTTGAAAAGATTAACTTTATTCTGTCTCATGCATCAGCAACAGAATTTGTCAACTTGAATCTTTATTACCAGTGATCACATAAAAGCTGAAAAATACAACATGATTTCTTTTTTCACCTTAGAAGTTGAATTTGTCACCCTAAAAAAAATTGCTAGGCTTGTAAACGGAACACATTTTATTTAGGAATCATTGAGAAAGAATAAGCAAAACAAACAAACCAAAAACCTGTGAATCTTTTCTATGGAGAACCAACTTAGAAAAAGAGGAAGATGCAAGAGGTTAGGCGGCAAGCAGGCAGTGATAATCCACTTCTCAAAGCAACTCCACACAGAATAATAATGATTTTGGACAAATGCTAACATTTATTCAGAGCTAGACATCAAGTTAAACCCTTTATAGGCATTATCCTAACCATGCTTTGAGAAAGATTCCATTGTCTTTAGCAATTTAGAGATGAGAGAACCAAGGCTTAGGAAGGTTAAATAACTTTCCCGAGGTCACACAGTGAGGTTTGGTGGAGCAGGAATTTGACATCAAGTCTCATTTCAATACCTCCACTCGTTCATTGCTTACAGGCTCATAGAATTCTCTGTTGTCAACAATCCTCTCAAATGTGACTTCAGCAAATATTGTTTCTTGCTCCCATCCATGCCTACCTAGCTTCTCTAATGGAATCACAGCAAACTACTTCAAATGGACAAAAAAACCCTGAATTATTCCAGGTCTCCTTCTTTTGCAAGTGACAGAGCCCCATTTAAGTAAAAGAAGGAATGTACTGGGTTCCATAGTTGAAGAGTCTTTCAGGTAAGGCCAGATGCAGGCATTTTAATAATGTCATGGGTCACACTTTTTGTCATACTTTTTTTTCTTTTTTTATTATAATTTTTGTTTTATTGGTTTATTATTTTATTTTTCTTTTTTATTCTAAGACATCTTGTTATAGCATGTCATACTTTTTTTTATTACTCAGTTCTGCTTTCCTGTGTGTGGTTTTATCCTCAGTGTGCTTTCTCCTTGCAGTCATAAGAGGGCCAGCAGTAGCTGTAGGTTTAATCCTACATTAGCAATCTTAGCTTTCCCAATGGTTTTAGCCAAGAAAGCTCAAGATTGTTTCTCCCTGGGCAGACCTGGGATATATGCTCCCCCTTGGGGACATGGAATGGTGTAGCTTCTTTTAAAGCACATGTTCTAGGAATGGGGAATGGTGGTTTCTCCAAATAAACTCAAGATGTTGCTGATAGCAGAAGGCCATTAAAGCTGGGTGGTCAAGCTTCCTCATTCTGAAGTCTAGCTACATGCCTTTATCCGTACTATCCCTATATTAACCAATTTCCAAAACTCACCTCTATCAACCTCCTTTAATTAGTTGTACTGAATTTTTAACCTTCAGGACATATTGTTAACATTTTATTGCCTTATTGTTTCTCTTTTTACATCATGAGACTGTAAAGCCACACTCAGGTTTTAAAACTGAATTAGCTATTTTCCTTCTTCTTTATGCCTCATATCTATTCCACTGAATGTATTCTTTGGCACGGTGGATAGTACTTTTGTTGGCCCAATTGTCCAGAGAAGAAACCAGCCATAATCTTTGACTTTTATCCTCCTTTACTCCCACAGCCAGTTGCTCATAAAACCCTGTAAACCTGCTCGCTTCAGATCTCTTGACTTCTTTCAAGTCTCGCCACCCTTCCTGCTATTGCCCTAGTTCAGATTTCCTCATTTCTTGATTATTCTACTTACCACTTTGACATATTATCCTCCTTTCAAATATGTTCTCTAATTTTCAAGAAAACTGATCTTTTTAAAGCACAGATGTGATCCCATGACTCTCCTCTTAACAACCTTTCAGCGATTCCCTGTTGTATGATTTCCATGGACCTTGGTTTCCTTATTGTTAAAGGAAAGGCATAAAGAGATGATCTCTTGGAGATGATCTCCAGCTCCGTGATTCTGTTAATCCTTGCCATCCTAAAGCAGTTAGCTCCGTTTAATCATTTGGTAATTGGTTTGTCTACCTTTTGGATTATGGACTGAGACCCTGTGTTTTTCTGGTTATCGCCTCTTACTGTATCTCATGAGAATGCTGGGTCAAGTCCTGTTGAGCAGTCATGTCATATTGAGAACAGCTCGCTAAGCGTGACCATGGCCATTCCAGACTCAAAATCTATATGAATTATTTGGAACATATCTGCTCTTTAAATACCACCATTTGCATTCATGCAAATGTCTAAAAATTGTATATGAGAATTACTTCTACCTTATGTTGTTGATATTGGAACTTCTTACAATAAGGAGAACTGCAAATGTACAAGTGAAAAATATTAGTGTACCATAAGACAAAAAGCAGATGTGTTAATGCATTATCAACACTAGGGTATTATTAGGTTATTTAATAGCCGGTGAACTATACCACCATAGGAATTTAAAATCACTCTTTTCCTCCTATCCTTCTGAATGCTGGTGAAAACCTTAGAAATGACCACATGTAGGAAGCTGTTAAACGTTTCCAGTTAAATAATTCACTCTACCTAAAGGAACACAAACATCCCCACTTGCCAATTTAATGTACCTTACACAGATGCATTAGTTTACAAGGGAGGAATACCTGTTTTAGCAGTGTCCCATACAGCAATGTTTTATTATAAGTCATTCAAATCACTCATCCATACACACACATTGTAATACCCAAAGGTATAATTGACATATACTTTCTTCATATCCAGTAAGCTCGGGTGTGGGCCATTGCTCATTCTCGGCCAATGTGACCTAATCAAACTTGGCTGCCCCTCCTTCAGGTGGAGCGGCGAGGGCCAATTTGCTTGCTTATTTCAGATGGCTTTTAATTCTGGGATTACACATGTACTGGCGATCATGATTAGCCTATAATGGCTAACGAAGTGCCCTAAATTGATAAAACTGGAAGTAGAGGGAAAAAAAGACAATAAAGAGAATCAAATCCTATGTTAGAATGCACATTTCTGTGGCTGCTTTTGGCAGAGGTGTATAATCAAGCAACTGGTCAGGAAATTATTCTAGTGGAGTAATGAGATTAAAATAAATAATGCTGCATGCAAATTAAGTATAAGACAATTAGCGGTGGGGCTTCAAAGAACCCTAATACTTCACCCTATCCTGTATTCATACCCGTTGTCATGCAACTTTGACATTCAACAAAAACACCTTATATTTCCTCATGTGATTTGCTAATAGACTAACGCAGAAAAGAGTGTGCAGTCCTGAGACTAGACCCTCAAAAGTCTTGCATGTCTCTGCTTTTGCTTTAGCCCCTCTGCCATTGCCATGCAAGCATGCTGGGGTTAGCCAGCTAAAAGACAGCAAAACTCAGCCATGGATGGATAGAAAATTTTGACATTATGAAGAGCATCACAGACATCAATAAATATCAACTGAGCACATATCATGTGTCAGGCATTGATCTAGATGCTGAGCATACAAGAGGAAACAACACAGACAAAATTTCCTGTTCTTCTGGGGGTTAAATTTTAGTGGAGAGAGATAGATGGGAAACAAAATAAATAAGTAAAATATATAGTCGTTAGATACTAATGGTTGGTGGAAGGGTAATAACTTTAAAATAATAAGTTGGAGACAACCTCATTGAGAGAGAGGTGAAGAGGCAAGCCATGAGGTAACTTTTTGAAGAGGATTTCAAGGAGAGAAAACTGCAAAGCAAAGAGCAGAATTAGGGAAAATTTCCAATTATGTTGTACATCTAATAAAGTAGGGATGAGTCTCCACAGAGGATACACTATAAGGAATGAACAAAGCACTATTCAGTTATCTCAAGCATTTCTAGGATGCACCCTTTGATCAAAACTTTGGAAAATCTTTTGAAAGCATTTCTAGGATGCATTACCCACAAAATGTATTAAACCTTAATTGGTAAGGTTTGACAGTTATACAATTACTGATTTTTTTCATATTCACCCATAGAGAGTAATAATTTGCATAAGAGAAACCCTGATTTTAATACTCTCTTTTCTGGATAGTTTTGCATAATTTTTATGCGATTTCCTTGATGAACCCACTAATACTCTCTTCCATCCATAGTTTTGCATAATCTGCATAATAAGGACATACTGAAGAAGAACTGGGAACTGAGCAATTCAGCAAGATCTCAGAAACATGTGTTGGGAGCTGCCTGTCAGCAAATGCTGCTAGAAATTCTGTGACTATCAGGACAAATCTTGCAGATAATGGTAAAATAAATGGCCTTGGCAAGATTTTGTATAGACTGCATATTTCTTGTGGGGTCATCACTACTTTTAAAGAATCCAACTGGAATTGTTATTTCAGAACACATCTTTTCGGGTGCCTGCATACTTCTCTGTCTTCCAGATTTCTCTGAAATACTTATCTTCCTAACTGCTCATTGCCCTGTTGAGTGTAGACTGTTGATTAGAGGGGACTTCCATAGCATCGGATTATGGGAAGCTAGCAGGACATTCCAGTTACCTTGCTCCATAACACATTATCCTAAAACTTAGAGGCTTATAACAACTATATTTTTGTTTGTAATTTTTTGGGTCAGGAATTCTGGAAGAGTTTAGGATGGTGGTAATCTGAAGGCTTGACTGGACTGGATATATCCAAAGTGGTTCACTCACATAGCTGTCAGTTGATGCTGTCCTCGGCCTGTCAATCCAAGCACTTCCAAGTGACCTCTTCATGTTGTCTGGGCTTCCTCCCGATAAGGCAGCTTCAGGGTAGTCAGATTCTTACAAGGTAGCCCAAGGCTCCAAATGTGAGTGCTGCAACATTTAAGATGGAAGCTGCATTACTTTTTATAATTTAGCCTTGGATGCCATACCGTGTTATTTCCATCACATTCTATTTGTTACAAATGAGATATCAGCCCACCAAGAGTTCAGAAGAGGTTACATGTACCTCCCTCCTGATGAGAGGAATG
>NW_020264733.1:0-2100 GCF_003255815.1 Theropithecus gelada | reverse complement strand
CTGAATGACTACTGGGTACATAACGAAATGAAGGCAGAAATAAAGATGTTCTTTGAAACCAATGAGAACAAAGATACAACATACCAGAATCTCTGGGACACATTTAAAGCAGTGTGTAGAGGGAAATTTATAGCACTAAATGCCCACAAGAGAAAGCAGGAAAGATCAAAAATTGACACTCTAACATCGCAATTAAAAGAACTAGAGAAGCAAGAGCAAACACATTCCAAAGCTAGCAGAAGGCAAGAAATAACTAAGATCAGAGCAGAACTGAAGGAGATAGAGACACAAAAAACCCTCCAAAAAATCAATGAATCCAGGAGTTGGTTTTTTGAAAAGATCAACAAAATTGACAGACCACTAGCAAGACTAATAAAGAAGAAAAGAGAGAAGAATCAAATTGACGCAATTAAAAATGATAAAGGGGATATCACCACCGACCCCACAGAAATACAAACTACCATCAGAGAATACTATAAACACCTCTACGCAAATAAACTGGAAAACCTAGAAGAAATGGATAATTTCCTGGACACTTACACTCTTCCAAGACTAAACCAGGAAGAAGTTGAATCCCTGAATAGACCAATAGTAGGCTCTGAAATTGAGGCAATAATTAATAGCCTACCAACCAAAAAAAGTCCAGGACCAGATGGATTCACAGCTGAATTCTACCAGAGGTATAAGGAGGAGTTGGTACCATTCCTTCTGAAACTATTCCAATCAATAGAAAAAGAGGGAATCCTCCCTAACTCATTTTATGAGGCCAACATCATCCTGATACCAAAGCCTGGCAGAGACACAACAAAAAAAGAGAATTTTAGACCAATATCCCTGATGAACATCGATGCAAAAATCCTCAATAAAATACTGGCAAACCGGATTCAACAACACATCAAAAAGCTTATCCACCATGATCAAGTGGGCTTCATCCCTGGGATGCAAGGCTGGTTCAACATTCGCAAATCAATAAACATAATCCAGCATATAAACAGAACCAAAGACAAGAACCACATGATTATCTCAATAGATGCAGAAAAGGCTTTTGACAAAATTCAACAGCCCTTCATGCTAAAAACGCTCAATAAATTCGGTATTGATGGAACGTACCTCAAAATAATAAGAGCTATTTATGACAAACCCACAGCCAATATCATACTGAATGGGCAAAAACTGGAAAAATTCCCTTTGAAAACTGGCACAAGACAGGGATGCCCTCTCTCACCACTCCTATTCAACATAGTGTTGGAAGTTCTGGCCAGGGCAATCAGGCAAGAGAAAGAAAGAAAGGGTATTCAATTAGGAAAAAAAGAAGTCAAATTGTCCCTGTTTGCAGATGACATGATTGTATATTTAGAAAACCCCATTGTCTCAGCCCAAAATCTCCTTAAGCTGATAAGCAACTTCAGCAAAGTCTCAGGACACAAAATTAATGTGCAAAAATCACAAGCATTCTTATACACCAGTAACAGACAAACAGAGAGCCAAATCATGAATGAACTTCCATTCACAATTGCTTCAAAGAGAATAAAATACCTGGGAATCCAACTTACAAGGGATGTAAAGGACCTCTTCAAGGAGAACTACAAACCACTGCTCAGTGAAATAAAAGTGGACATAAACAAATGGAAGAACATACCATGCTCATGGATAGGAAGAATCAATATCGTGAAAATGGCCATACCGCCCAAGGTAATTTATAGATTCAATGCCATCTCCATCAAGCTACCAATGACTTTCTTCACAGAATTGGAAAAAACTGCTTTAAAGTTCATATGGAACCAAAAAAAAGCCCGCATCTCCAAGACAATCCTAAGTCAAAAGAACAAAGCTGGAGGCATCACGCTACCTGACTTCAAACTATACTACAAGGCTACAGTAACCAAACAGCATGGTACTGGTACCAAAACAGAGATATAGACCAATGGAACAGAACAGAGTCCTCAGAAATAATACCACACATCTACAGCCATCTGATCTTTGACAAACCTGAGAAAAACAAGAAATGGGGAAAGGATTCCCTATTTAATAAATGGTGCTGGGAAAATTGGCTAGCCATAAGTAGAAAGCTGAAACTGGATCCTTTCCTTACTCCTTATA
>NW_020264732.1:0-2101 GCF_003255815.1 Theropithecus gelada | reverse complement strand
GCGCAGCTGCCCAAAGGCAGGAGGAGCTCTGGCCTGGGGAGGCCGCAATCAGGCGACAGCTGGGCGTGGAGAGTCCAGTGGGAGGCAGAGGCTGGGCCTCTGCAGGCCTTCGGAAGCAGGAGGCTGTGCCTGGCGAGGCCACCTGGTGGTCAAGTCGTGGGATTGAGGAGGCCGCCCAGACGCGTGAGCGGGGCTCGGCCTCCAGAGGCCAGTGGCAGGCAGGAGGAGCTGGGCCTGGAGAGGATGACCTGAGGAAGTCTGGCAACTGGAGAGGCCGCGGACAGGCAGGAGCTGGGCCAGCGGAGGCCGACTGGCCGAAGAGTTGGGCCCGCAGGGGCTGCCGGGAGCGGGAGCGAGCCCTGGAGAGGCCGACTTGAGGCCAGCGTGGGAATGCAGAGGCCGCCGGGAGGAGGAGCTGGGCCTGGAGAGGCTGGTTGGAGGAAGTCTGGGGCGTGCAGACGCCGTCAGAGGGCAGGAGCCGGGCCCGGAGAGGCCACCGTGGGTCCCGGCTTCAGGACGTTTGGGGCCTACAAAGGCCGCGGAGCGGGAGCTGTGCCGGAGCCGAGTCGAAAGAGATTGTCGTGAGGCCGGGGCTGGGCCCGCGGCCGCAGCCGGGAGCAGGAGGAGCTGGGCCCGGACGGGAGGCCGGGAGGCCGCAACTGGGCCTGCAGAGGCCGGCCTGAGGAAGTTCGGGGCCTGGAGAGGCCGCCAAAAGGCAAAGGCTGGGCCCGGAAAGGCCGTTCCCCGTGACGAATGAGCGGGGCCTAGTGAGGCCACTGGGAGGCAGGAGCCGGGCCTGGCGCAGCTGCCCAAAGGCAGGAGGAGCTCTGGCCTGGGGAGTCCCCAGTCAGGCGAGAGCTGGGCGTGGAGAGTCCGTTGGGAGGCAGAGGCTGGGCCTGTGCAGGCCTTCGGGAGGCAGGAGGCTGGGCCTGGCGACAGGCCGACTGGAGGTCAAGTCGTGGGCCTGAGGAGGCCGCCGAGAGGCGTGAGCGGGGCTGGGCCTCAAGAGGCCAGTGGCAGGCAGGAGGCGCTGGGCCTGGAGAGGCTGACATGAGGAAGTCTGGCAGCTGGAGAGGCCGCGGAGACGCAGGAGCTGGGCCGGCGGAGGCTGACTGGGCGACGAGTTGGGCCCGCAGGGGCCGCCGGGAGCAGGAGCGAGACCTGAAGAGGCCGACTCGAGGCCAGCGTGGGCCTGCAGAGGCCGCCGGGAGGAGGAGCTGGGCCTGGAGAGGCTGGCTGGAGGAAGTCTGGGGCGTGGAGACGTCGTCGGAGGGCAGGAGCCGGGCCCGGAGAGGCCACCGTGGGGCCCGGCTTCAGGACGTTTGGGGCCTACAAAGGCCGCGGAGCGGGAGCTAGGCCGGAGCCGAGTCCAAAGAGGTTGTCGTGAGGCCGGAGCTGGGCCCGCGGCCGCAGCCGGGAGCAGGAGGAGCTGGGCCCGGACGGGAGGCCGGGAGGCCGCAACTGGGCCTGGAGAGGCCGGCCTGAGGAAGTTCGGGGCCTGGAGAGGCCGCCAAAAGGCAAAGGCTGGGCCCGGAAAGGCCGTTCCCCGTGACGAATGAGCGGGGCCTAGTGAGGCCACTGGGAGGCAGGAGCGGGGCCCGGCGAAGCTGCCCAAAGGCAGGAGGAGCTCTGGCCTGGAGAGGCCGCAGTCANAGCGAGACCTGGAGAGGCCGACTTGAGGCCAGCGTGGGAATGCAGAGGCCGCCGGGAGGAGGAGCTGGGCCTGGAGAGGCTGGTTAGAGGAAGTCTGGGGCGTGCAGACGCCGTCGGAGGGCAGGAGCCGGACCCGGAGAGGCCACGGTGGGTCCCGGCTTCAGGACGTTTGGGGCCTACAAAGGCCGCACAGCGGGAGCTGGGTCGGAGCCCAGTCCAAAGAGATTGTCGTGAGGCCGGGGCTGGGCCCACGGCCGCAGCCGGGAGCAGGAGGAGCTGGGCCCGGACGGGAGGCGGGGAGGCCGCAACTGGGCCTGGAGAGGCCGGCCTGAGGAAGATCGGGGCCTGGAGAGGCCGCCAAAAGGCAAAGGCTTGGCCCGGAAAGGCCGTTCCCCGTGACAAATGAGCGGGGCCTAGTGAGGCCACTGGGAGGCAGGAGCGGGGCCCG
>NW_020264731.1:0-2100 GCF_003255815.1 Theropithecus gelada | reverse complement strand
TAACTCTGTGAGATGAATTAACAGAACACTCAGCAGTTTCTCAGAAACTTTCCTTACAGATTTCATCTGAGGATATTTCCTTTTTCACCATAGCGCTCTATGGGCTGCCAAATATCACTTTGCAAATTCCACAAGAAGTGTCTTAGCAAAAGGCTTCTTAAGGGGAAAGCTGTACTTCTGTGAGATGATTTCACAGAATACAAAGAAGTTTCTCAGAAAGCTTCTTTCTCTTGGTTATCAGAGGATATTTCCTTTGGCCCTATAGTCTTCAAAGGGATCCGAAATATCTGTTCTCAGATTCCACAGAAATAAACTTGCAAAGAGATCCACGAAATACTGATGTAACTCTGGGAGATTAATTAACAGAACACTCAGCAGTTTCTCAGAAAGCTTCTTTCCAGATTTCATCTGAGGATATTTCCTTTTTCATCGTAGCCCTCTAAGGGCTTCCAAATATCACTTTGCCAATTCCACATGAACTGTCTTAGCGAAGGCTTCTTTAGGGGAAAGCTGTAAATCTGTGAGATGATTTCTCAGAACACAAAGAAGTTTCCCAGAAAGCTTCTTTCTCTTTGTTATCGGAGGATATTTCCTTTGGCCCTATAGTCTTCAAAGGGATCCGAAATATATGTTCTCAGATTCCACAGAAATAAGGCTAGCAAAGAGATCCACGAAATACGGATGTAACTCTGGGAGATGAATTAACAGAACACTCAGCACTTTCTCAGAAAGCTTCTTTCCAGATTTCATCTGAGGATATTTCCTTTTTCATCGTAGCCCTCTAAGGGCTTCCAAATATCACTTTGCCAATTCCACATGAACTGTCTTAGCGAAAGGCTTCTGGAGGGGAAAGCTGTAACTCTGTGAGATGATTTCACAGAACACAAAGAAGTTTCTCAGAAAGCTACTTTCTCTTTGTTATCGCAGGATATTTCCTTTGGCCCTATAGTCTTCAAAGGGATCCGAAATATCTGTTCTCAGATTCCACAGAAATAAAGTTGCAAAGAGATCCACGAAATACAGATGTAACTCTGTGAGATGAATTAACAGAACACTCAGAGTTTCACAGAAAGCTTCTTTCCAGATTTCATCTGAGGATATTTCCTTTTACATCATAGCCCTCTATGGGCTTCCAAATATCACTTTGCCAATTCCACAAGAACAGCCTTAGCGAAAGGCTTCTTGAGGGGAAGGCAGTAACTCTGTGAGTTGATTTCACAGAACAAAAAGAAGTTTCTCAGAAAGCTTCTTTCTCTTTGTTATCGCAGGATATTTCCTTTGGCCCTATAGTCTTCAAAGGAATCCGAAATATCTGTTCTCAGATTCCACAGAAATAAAGTTGCAAAGAGATCCACGAAATACAGATGTAACTCTGTGAGATGAATTAACAGAACACTCAGCAGTTTCTCAGAAAGCTTCTTTCCAGATTTCAAATGAGGATATTTCCTTTTTCATCGTAGCCCTCTAAGGACTTCCAAATATCACTTTGCCAATTCCACATGAACTGTCTTAGCGAAAGGCTTCTGGAGGGGAAAGCTGTAACTCTGTGAGATGATTTCACAGAACACAAAGAAGTTTCTCAGAAAGCTTCTTTCTCTTTGTTATCGGATAATATTTCCTTTGGCCCTATAGTCTTCAAAGGGATCCGAAATATCTGTTCTCAGATTCCACAGAAATGAAGCTAGCAAAAAGATTCACGAAATACAGATGTAACTCTGTGAGATGAATTAACAGAACACTCAGCAGTTTCTCAGAAAGCTTCTTTCCAGATTTCATCTGAGGATATTTCCTTTTTCACAATAGCCCTCTATGGGCTTCCATATATCACTTTGCCAATTCCAGGAGAACTCTCTTAGGGAAAGGCTTCTTGAAGGGAAAGCTGTAATTCTGTGAGATGATTTCACAGAACACAAAGATGTTTCTCAGAAAGCTTCCTACTCTTTGTTATCGGAGGATATTTCCTTTGGCCCTATAGTCTTCAAAGGGATCCGAAATATCTGTTCTCAGATTCCACAGAAATAAGGCTAGCAAAGAGATCCACAAAACACACATGTAACTCTGTGAGATGAATTAACAGAACACTCAGCAGTTTCTCAGAAA
>NW_020264730.1:0-2100 GCF_003255815.1 Theropithecus gelada | reverse complement strand
GCCTTTTGACTTCCTTTTCTACATTCCTTTTTTTGTGTCCAAATTGCCCACAAGTAAAGCAAGAGCCTGAGAAATGGGACATAGTTTTTCCAACTCTTAATCCAGCATAGCCTGAGCTAAAAGAGTAGCCTTATGTAAGTTACCTCCAATGCCATTGCAAGCCTTAATATATTCACGTAAGTGAGCCTTCGCTCTCAGGGGTCTAATAGCAGTGTGACACTCTGCATTAGCATTATCATATGCAAAAAGCTGTATTACAACATCTTCAGCTGTTTTATCAGTTATGGCTTTATATATAGCCTCTTGGAGCCGAGCAATAAAAACCAATATATGGTTCTTTAGGTCCGTGTCGGACAGAACTGAAAGGATATTATTCCCCTGTGACATTTGTCCTTTCCCATGCCCAAAAGCACACAGAGTGCAGCTGAACAATGGCAACATCCTACATGACTGCTTGATTTTCTAATCAACCCCAATTAGGGCCGACTCCCATTGACTGGTCAAAGGAAACTGGCACAGATGTCTCTGCTTGTGTATTTTCCCTTTCCTGAGTTTGAGCTTCATCAGACCACCAAGTTTTAAACTGCAAGTACTGAGATGGAGTGACAACAGATTTTATCAAACTATCCCAATCATATGGTATTAACCTATTATCAAGAGCCACATTTTTAAACAAACTTTGCACAAAAGGAGAGTAGGCCCATATTGACTAATGGCCTGCACGAATACCTTTAACAGTTTAAACGGAAAGGTGGTTCAATTAGAGAAACTGGAATTGCCATGCTTCAAGGTGTCTGTCCGCTCTAGCCTTTTGAATGGAATTTTGTACAGCACCACCAATTGCTCCAGGTTTTAAGGTTGTAACTACAGGAGCAGTACGTTTTGTAGCTAATACATTTTCTCGCCCATTAAGGGGAGAGAGAGGAGGTGGCCATTCACTTAATTCAGCAGTTGGAGCTGATGGGCTAGTAAAACATACTTTTTTAGTTTTCCTTTATTTTCCTCTGGTTTCTATTCTTCACATTCAGAATCTGTAGTTTTTTTACACTTGTCCTCCTCTTTCTCATCTGAATCTGCCTCATCATCTGTTTGAAATGGCTCATAAGCTGCTTTTATTAGTGCCCACATTGACCAAACTGAGACTGGAATTTTGCTACATCTTTATATGCTTTTTAAAAAATATCTGCCAATTCTCTCCCATTCATCCAATTCCATAGTCCCTTGTTCTGGGAATCATGGGCAAAAACTGCTTTCCTATACTAAAGAGTGATAACATATTCTGAGTACTAATTTTCACTTCCCTTCTTCATAATAAATGCCTTAAGAAATTTAAATTAGTAGAGTGTTTGCTTTCACTTTGTTCCATTGTTACCCTGGTTCTGCTGAGCTCTCAGCTTTCCCTCCGAGATGGTTTTAATCATGATCAGGTGTCCTTTGATGATGCAGCCTCCGCTTTTACATGCTCTGCCGTTCCTTCTCCGGAGTCTTTGTCACCCCACATTGGGTGCCAGAAATGTTGGGGTGATCAAGCACAACACCAGGGCATTGGGGCTACGAAGTCCAGCAGAGTCAAAGGAATGAGAAAAACACAGTTTGAGAGAGAAAGTGTGAACAGGGAACCATCTGCAGTGTGGAGCCTCTGTAGGCCCCGAGCTCTGGAAGCCCAGACTATTTATTGGTGATCAACAAAGAAACAGGTGGTGAGAATGTAGGGGTCGAAAGGGCAAGCACAGGATCTACAGCTGTGATGGTTTAGCATTTATATGGAACATGTTCTGCTACTTGAGATAATGGGAATACAATTGATCTAGGAGCCTGGGAGGGCTAGAAGCAAGGAGCCAGCAAGTCTAGACACATTCCAAAGGCCAGGAGGGGTTTTGTGCCCTGGGCCCTGGACATTATGGCAGATATGCAAGCCCTGCCTCAGCTTCTTTCCCAACACTTGGCTTTTTCCTAACACATTGATTTCTGTATGTTTGAGTGTGAAATACAACACAGTCATAACAAGAATAAGAATATATTCTTTGCAGCAATGTAGTTGGATCTGGAGGTTATTATCCTAAGCAAATTAACAGAGTAACAGAAAACTATATACCACCT
>NW_020264729.1:0-2101 GCF_003255815.1 Theropithecus gelada | reverse complement strand
TATAAGGAGTAAGGAAAGGATCCAGTTTCAGCTTTCTACTTATGGCTAGCCAATTTTCCCAGCACCATTTATTAAATAGGGAATCCTTTCCCCATTTCTTGTTTTTCTCAGGTTTGTCAAAGATCAGATGGCTGTAGATGTGTGGTATTATTTCTGAGGACTCTGTTCTGTTCCATTGGTCTATATCTCTGTTTTGGTACCAGTACCATGCTGTTTTGGTTACTGTAGCCTTGTAGTATAGTTTGAAGTCAGGTAGCGTGATGCCTCCAGCTTTGTTCTTTTGACTTAGGATTGTCTTGGAGATGCGGGCTTTTTTTTGGTTCCATATGAACTTTAAAGCAGTTTTTTCCAATTCTGTGAAGAAAGTCATTGGTAGCTTGATGGAGATGGCATTGAATCTATAAATTACCTTGGGCGGTATGGCCATTTTCACGATATTGATTCTTCCTATCCATGAGCATGGTATGTTCTTCCATTTGTTTATGTCCACTTTTATTTCACTGAGCAGTGGTTTGTAGTTCTCCTTGAAGAGGTCCTTTACATCCCTTGTAAGTTGGATTCCTAGGTATTTTATTCTCTTTGAAGCAATTGTGAATGGAAGTTCATTCATGATTTGGCTCTCTGTTTGTCTGTTACTGGTGTATAAGAATGCTTGTGATTTTTGCACATTAATTTTGTGTCCTGAGACTTTGCTGAAGTTGCTTATCAGCTTAAGGAGATTTTGGGCTGAGACAATGGGGTTTTCTAAATATACAATCATGTCATCTGCAAACAGGGACAATTTGACTTCTTTTTTTCCTAATTGAATACCCTTTCTTTCTTTCTCTTGCCTGATTGCCCTGGCCAGAACTTCCAACACTATGTTGAATAGGAGTGGTGAGAGAGGGCATCCCTGTCTTGTGCCAGTTTTCAAAGGGAATTTTTCCAGTTTTTGCCCATTCAGTATGATATTGGCTGTGGGTTTGTCATAAATAGCTCTTATTATTTTGAGGTACGTTCCATCAATACCGAATTTATTGAGCGTTTTTAGCATGAAGGGCTGTTGAATTTTGTCAAAAGCCTTTTCTGCATCTATTGAGATAATCATGTGGTTCTTGTCTTTGGTTCTGTTTATATGCTGGATTATGTTTATTGATTTGCGAATGTTGAACCAGCCTTGCATCCCAGGGATGAAGCCCACTTGATCATGGTGGATAAGCTTTTTGATGTGTTGTTGAATCCGGTTTGCCAGTATTTTATTGAGGATTTTTGCATCGATGTTCATCAGGGATATTGGTCTAAAATTCTCTTTTTTTGTTGTATCTCTGCCAGGCTTTGGTATCAGGATGATGTTGGCCTCATAAAATGAGTTAGGGAGGATTCCCTCTTTTTCTATTGATTGGAATAGTTTCAGAAGGAATGGTACCAACTCCTCCTTATACCTCTGGTAGAATTCAGCTGTGAATCCATCTGGTCCTGGACTTTTTTTGGTTGGTAGGCTATTAATTATTGCCTCAATTTCAGAGCCTACTATTGGTCTATTCAGGGATTCAACTTCTTCCTGGTTTAGTCTTGGAAGAGTGTAAGTGTCCAGGAAATTATCCATTTCTTCTAGATTTTCCAGTTTATTTGCGTAGAGGTGTTTATAGTATTCTCTGATGGTAGTTTGTATTTCTGTGGGGTCGGTGGTGATATCCCCTTTATCATTTTTAATTGCGTCGATTTGATTCTTCTCTCTTTTCTTCTTTATTAGTCTTGCTAGTGGTCTGTCAATTTTGTTGATCTTTTCAAAAAACCAACTCCTGGATTCATTGATTTTTTGGAGGGTTTTTTGTGTCTCTATCTCCTTCAGTTCTGCTCTGATCTTAGTTATTTCTTGCCTTCTGCTAGCTTTGGAATGTGTTTGCTCTTGCTTCTCTAGTTCTTTTAATTGCGATGTTAGAGTGTCAATTTTTGATCTTTCCTGCTTTCTCTTGTGGGCATTTAGTGCTATAAATTTCCCTCTACACACTGCTTTAAATGTGTCCCAGAGATTCTGGTATGTTGTATCTTTGTTCTCATTGGTTTCAAAGAACATCTTTATTTCTGCCTTCATTTCGTTATGTACCCAGTAGTCATTCAG
>NW_020264728.1:0-2101 GCF_003255815.1 Theropithecus gelada | reverse complement strand
TGCAATTGAACATCAATATAAAGCATTATCCTAACAAACATCTGCTGGCTCAGAGTTGGAGTCGGTAGAGAAGGATCATTGGTTCAAGCCAGGTCTTAACATCTATTGGTTTTTCTGCCCTTGGTGTGATTGGTCAACTCTATAATAGTGGACAATCACATTAGCTACTTTAATGAGACATTTATGAGTAAATTTAGTTATAAACTATGACATAGTTGGGATGTCCTGAATTATAAGCCATAAGGAGCAGAACAACGAAGAGGCAGAATTAGGACTTAATAACATTTTCTGAAAACTACAACATTTGCATATTAGAATCTATGAACAAAATACACACTGGGTTTTATTTGGGATTCCGAGATAATTTCAGTCATGAAGTTTAGGAACAGATTATTCCATTGCTTTACTATTTCTCTGAGCATTTAAAAAATGTTATCTTGTTAAATCATTATAACAACCTAGCGAAATAAGGCAGCAAAGCCCTCACTTTGTAGAAGAAGACATTGAGCCTAAGAGAAGCAAGTTGTCCAAGAACAAATAGCTGTTCATTATGGAGCCAGGACTTAAGCAGAGTTGGGACACTTTCTATTATGTCATGCTAATGCAAGCTAATTTACTGGGTCATACTGCTCTCGATTTGTGAGCATTTCACCTTACATTTTTTTCTTCTTTAATTAGAAGCTTCAAGAGAAGTTTATAGAATGTACTCCTAAGTGGATGGGATAATACTGTTAAGTTCTGATATTATGATATTGTTTGAAATACTCTAAGAATTTTACATTTGCTAAGTTTTTTATATCAGTATTAAAATAGTAATTTGGTTTATTACATTTTTATATATAGAATTTGCCAATTACTTTCTGACTACAAAGAAAAACAGATGCTAACAATCTCTTCTGAAAACAGCAATCCAGGTAAGACTTGTGATAGTGAATTCCATTAGGTCAGTTGTCCCCAACCTCTCTGGCACCAGGGACCGGTTTTGTGGAAGATAATCTTTCCATGGGCTGGGGGAAGGTGGGGATGGTTTCAGGATTATTCAATCATGTTACATTTATCATGCTACTTTATTTATATTATGATTACATTGTAATATATAATGAAATAATTATACAACTTACCATCATGTAGAATCCGTGGAAGCTCTGAGCTTATTTTTCTGCAACTAGATGGTCTCATCTGGGGCAGAGCAATGTGAGACAGTGACAGATCATCAGGCATTAGATTCTCATACGAAGCACACAACCTAGATTCCTCAGATGGGCCGTTCACAACAGGGTCCATGCTCCAATGAGTATCTAATGCTATCACTGATGTGACTGGAGGCAGAATTCAGGCAGTAGTACAAGCCATGGGACTTCATTATTACTATTATTACCCACTATTACTGACTTCATTCCTCCTCATTTGAAGTTGGAAAGAGACACATTTACTTTGTTGGAACAAGATGTGCTCTTCTACCTGTTGGTTAATTGTCATGATAAGAGTAATTTTGTTACGACAAGATGCTCTGCTACCATCTGCCAAAAGATTGTCAAAATAAATATACAAATTGCCCAACTATAGGCTCAGGAGATTATAATAAAAGTAGAAAAATGTTTCACAATAACAAAAATGCTAGTATGCTACCTGGTTGTGGACACTTAATACAATGTATAATCCAAAGAGTATGAGGACACCTTTAATTTAGCCACCTATTTATCAAAGAGCTTTTGTAAGTTAGGTTTTATTAGTTTCAGGAGACAAAGATGAAATAGATGTAGTTTTGATCCTTAAGGTTCTCATAATAGAGCTGTCTCCATTTCATTTCTGTGCTTTTTCAACAGAATTTATAAAGAAAACATTTCTATTTATGTTTTCACTTGTCCACTTAACAAATAACTATCAAATGTCTTTTAGATACTAACCATTTTTCTAATGCTATGAAACACAAACAATTAAAAATACAGACAGGAGCTTGTTATTATCATTGTCATTTTTTAAAATTTTACTACTTCATTCAGTGCTTACTGTGTGCTAGATGCCCACTGGAAGCTTATAATTATAATTTATTATATATTGATTATGTGCCAGACATATGTGATGAGGAATGAAAGTTTTG
>NW_020264727.1:0-2102 GCF_003255815.1 Theropithecus gelada | reverse complement strand
GTGGCTTCTTGAGGGGAAAGCTGTAACTCTGTGAGATGATTTCACAGAACACAAAGAAGTTTCCCAGACATCTTCTTTCTCTTTGTTATCGGAGGATATTTTCTTTGGTCCTATAGTCTTAATAGGGATTCGAAATATCTGTTCTCAGATTCCACAGAAAAAAGGCTAGCAAAGAGATCCACGAAATACAGATGTAACTCTGTGAGATGAATTAACAGAACACTAAGCAGTTTCTCAGAAAGCTTCTTTCCAGATTTCATCTGAGGATATTTCCTTTTTCAACATTGCCCTCTATGGGGTTCCAAATATCACTTTGCCAATTCCACAAGTACTGTCTTAGCGAAAGGCTTCTTGAGGGGAAAGCTGTAACACTGTGAGATGATTTCACAGAACCCAAAGAAGTTTCTCGGAAAGCTTCTTTCTCTTCGTTATCGGAGGATATTCCCTTTGGACCTATAGTCTTCAAAGGGATCCGTAGTATCTGTTCTCAGATTCCGCAGAAATAAGGTTAGCAAAGAGATCCACGAAATAGAGATGTAACTCTGTGAGATGAATTAACAGACCACTAAACAGTTTCTCAGAAAGCTTCTTTCCAGATTTCATCTGAGGATATTTCCTTTTTCACCATAGTCCTCTGTGGGCTTCCAAATATCACTTTGCCAATTCCACAGGATCTGTCTTACCAAAAGGCTTCTTGAGGGGAAAGCTGTAACTCTGTGAGTTGATTTCACAGAACACAAAGAAGTTTCTCAGAAAGCTTCTTTCTCTTCGTTATCGGAGGATATTCCCTTTGACCCTATAGTCTTCAAGGGGATCCGAAATATCTGTTCTCAGATTCCACCGAAATAAGGCTAGCAAAGTGATCCAGGAAATACAGATGTAACCCTGTGAGATGAATTAACAGAACACAAAGCAGTTTCTCAGAAAGCTTCTTTCCAAATTTCATCTGAGGATATTTTCTTTTTCACCATAGAGGGCTATGGTGAAAAAGAAANAACAGAACACAAAGCAGTTTCTCAGAAAGCTTCTTTCCAAATTTCATCTGAGGATATTTTCTTTTTCACCATAGCCCTCTATGGGCTTCCAGATATCCTTTCCCAATTCCACAAGAACTGTCTTAGCGAAACGCTTCTTGAAGCGAATGCTGTAAGTCTGTCAGATGATTTCAGAGAACCCGAAGAAGTTTCTCAGAAAGCTTCTTTCTCTTTGTTATCGGAGGATATTTCCTTTGGCCCTATACTCTTCATAGTGATTCGAAATACCTGTTCTCAGATTCCACAGAAATAAGGCTAGCAATGAGATCCACGAAATACAGATGTAACTCTGTGAGATGAATTAACGGAACACTAAGCAGTTTCTCAGGAAGCTTCTTTCCAGGTTTCATCGGAGGATATTTCCTTTTTCACCATAGCCCTCTATGGGTTTCCAAATATAACTTTACCAATTACACAATAGCTGTCTTAGCGAAGGGCTTCTTGAGGGAAAAGCTGTAAATCTGTGAGATGATTTCACAGAACCCGAAGAAGTTTCTCAGAAAGCTTCTTTCTCTTTGTTATCGGAGGATATTTCCTTTGGCCCTATAGTCTTCATAGGAATTCGAAATATCTGTTCTCAGATTCCACAGAAATAAGGCTAGCAAAGAGATCTACGAAATACAGATGTAACTCTGTGAGATGACTTCACAGAACACTAATAAGTTTCTCAGAAAGCTTCTTTCCAGATTTCATCGGAGGATATTTCCTTTTTCACCATAGCCCTCTATGGACTTCCAAATATCACTTTGCCAATTCCACAAGAACTGTCTTAGCGAAAGGCTTCTCTAGGGGAAAGCTGTACCTCTGTGAGATGATTTCACAGAACCCAAAGAAGTTTCTCAGAATTCTTCTTTCTCTTCGTTATCGGAGGATATTCTCTTTGGCCCTACAGTCTTCAAAGGGATCCGAAATATCTGTTCTCAGATTCCAGAGAAATACGGCTAGCAAAGAGATCCACGAAATACAGATGTAACTCTCTGAGATGAATTAACAGAACACAAAGCAGTTTCTCAGAAAGCTTCTTTCCTGATTTCATCTGAGGATATTCCCTTTTTCACCATAGCCCTC
>NW_020264726.1:0-2103 GCF_003255815.1 Theropithecus gelada | reverse complement strand
ACAGTTCTTGTGGAATTGGCAATGTGATATTTGAAAGCCCATAGAGGACTATGGTGAAAAAGGAAATATCCTCCGATGAAATCTGGAAAGAAGCTTTCTGAGAAACTGCTCAGTGTTCTGTTAATTCATCTCACAGAGTTACATCTGTATTTCGTGGGTCACTTTGCTAGCCTTATTTCTGTGGAATCTGAGAACAGATATTTCGTATCCCTTTGGAGACTATAGGGCCAAAGGAAATATCGTCCGATAACAAAGAGAAAGAAGCTTTCTGAGAAACTTCTTTGTGTTCTGTGAAATCATGTACCAGAGTTAGAGCCCCTCAAGAAGCCTTTTGCTAAGACAGTTCTTGTGGAAATGGCAAAGTGATATTTGGAAGCCCATAGAAGGCTATGGTGAAAAACGAAATATCCTCAGATGAAATCTGGAAAGAAGCTTTCTGAGAAACTGCTGAGTGGTCTGTTAATTCATGTCACAGAGTTACATCTGTATTTCGTGGCTCTCTTTGCTAGCCTTATTTCTGTGGAATTTGAGAACAGATATTTCGGAACCCTTTGAAGACTCTAGGGGCAAAGGAAATATCCTCCGATAACAAAGAGAAAGAAGCTTTCTGAGAAACTTCTTTGTGTTCTGTGAAATCATCTCACAGATTTACAGCTTTCTCCTCAAGAACCCTTTCGCTAAGATAGTTCTTGTGNATAGTTCTTGTGGAATTGTCAAAGTGATATTTGGAAGCCCATAGAGGGCTATGGTGAAAAAGGAAATATCCTCAGATGAAATCTGCAAAGAAGCTTTCTGAGAAACTGCTTAGTGTTCTGTTAATTCATCTCACAGAGTTACATCTGTATTTCGTGGATCTCTTTGCTAGCCTTATTTCTGTGGTATCTGAGAACAGATATTTCGGATCCCTTTGAAGACTATAGGGACATATAGAGCCAAGGGAAATATCCTCCGATAGCAAAGAGAAAGAAGCTTTATGAGAAACTTCTTTGTGTTCTGTGAAATCATCTCAAAGAGTTACAGCTTTCCCCTCAAGAATCCTTTCGGTGAGACAGTTCTTGTGGAATTGCCAAAGTGATATTTGGAAGCCCTTAGAGGGTTATGGTGAAAAAGGAAATATCCTCCGATGAAATCTGGAAAGAAGTTTTCTGAGAAACTCGTTAGTGTTCTCTAAATTCATCTCACAGAGTTACATCCGTATTTCGGGGATCTCTTTGCTAGCCTTATTTCTGTGGAATCTGAGAACAGATATTTCGGATCCCTTTGAAGGCTAAAGGGCCAAAGGAAATATCCTCCGATAACANCCCTCAAGAAGCCTTTCGCTAAGACAGTTTTTGTGGAATTGGCAAAGTGATATTTGGAAGCTCAAAGAGGGCTATGGTAAAAGAGGAAATATCCTCAGATGAAATCTGGAAAGAAGCTTTCTGAGAAACTGCTTAGTGTTGTGTTAATTCATCTCACAGAGTTACAGCTGTATTTCCTGGATCTCTTTGCTAGCGTTATTTCTGTGGAATCTGAGAACAGATACTTCGGATCCCTTTGAAGACTATAGGGCCAAAGGAAATCTCCTCCGATAACAAAGAGAAAGAAGCATTCTGAGAAACTTCTTTGTGTTCTGTGAAATAATCTCACAGAGTTACAGCTTTCCCCTTAGAAAGCCTTTCGCTAAGACAGTTCGTGTGGAATTGGGAAAGTGATATTTCGAAGCCCATAGAGGGCTAAGTTGAAAAAGGAAATATCCTCAGCTGAAATATGGAAAGAAGCTTTATGAGAAACTGCTTAGTGTTCTGTTAATTCATCTCACAGAGTTACATATGTTTTTCGTGGATCTCTTTGCTAGCCTTATTTCTGTGGAATCTGAGTAGAGATATTTCGGATCCCTTTGAAGAGTATAGGGCCAAAGGGAGTATCCTCCTATAACAGAGAAAGAAGCTTTCTGAGAAACTTCTTTGTGTTCTGTGAAATCATCTCACAGACTTACAGCTTTCGCCTCAAGAAGCCTTTCGCTAAGACAGTTCTTGTGGAATTTGCAAAGTGATATTGGAAACCCATAGAGGGCCATGGTGAAAAAGGAAATATCCTCAGATGAAATCTGGAAAGAAGCTT
>NW_020264725.1:0-2101 GCF_003255815.1 Theropithecus gelada | reverse complement strand
ATGAGGAACTGAATTTTTAGTTTCTTAAATTGAATTTTAAGTAGTCATGTGTGGCTTGTGGCTACTGGAATTAGAAAGTACAATTAATAGGACATTTTTCAAGAGTATGAAATAACAAAAGTAGCAATAGATGTCTATTCCTGATTTTAGCCTAGATCACAGTACTGTTTCATCAGTAAATCAGCTTTTAAAATTATTAATATTTTTAATGGACAAATCATAATTATACATATCTGTGGAGTACAGTGGAATGCTTTGAAATATGTAAACAATGGAATGATTAAACCAAACTAATTATTGTATTGCCTTGCCTTAGCATTTTTATGGTGAGACATTTGAAATGATACTTATTTTGAAATATTTATTATTATTGACTGTATTCACCCTGCTATGCAATAAATCTCAAAACTTATTCATCCAGTCTATCTGAAACTGTTTAGTCACCAACTCCCCATTCCCTCCCTTCCTACCCCTTTGTCCCCCTAAGCCTCTGGTAACCATCATTATACTCTGTATATCTATGAGTTCAACTTTTTTAGTTTCTACGTATAAGCGAGATCATGTAGTATTTCTTTTCTGTGCCTGGCTTATTTCACATAGTGTAATGTCCTCCGGATTCATCCATGTTGTCACAAATAACCATGGTCACATGCTGAGCAGCCGCAGAGCTGGGACCTGGCCCTGGGTCTCCTGACTCCACGGGCTGTGCGATGTGTACATATAGGATCAGACCTTGCCCTGTTCTCCTAGCTGACCCTTTCCTAGTCCCCCATGCCCCATGTGTGAGCACCCAGCTCACTCTCGTTTCTCCCTCTCCAGAGTGTGGTCCCTGGCAGCACGAGTGGGAGAAGGGACAGCAGAGACTGTGGACCCCTCAGCTGCATCTAAGTCCTCTGTGTGGTCTAGCGGTGTGTGCTTGGGGAGGCTTTTGGCCACCATTTTCCCCTCTGTAAATGAGACTGATACCTGTGGCATGGAGGGCGGGAGACAGGTGTGAGTGCCAAGCACTTGGAGCAGGGCCCTGAGTGAGCATGGACGTGGGAGCAGTGGGAGCAGGGGTGTTCCTCGACTTTATACACCTTGGGGGTGGGAGTGGGCCCCCTGTGTGGGTTGACAAGGCATTGCTTTTCCCCACCCCACCTCTGTCCCAGCCCTGCAAGTCCAGTCCTTGGGGGTCTAGGAGGGAAGCGCCTGGCTGTGTGACCTCGGGCTGGTGCCTGGCCCTCTCTGGCTCTGAGTTCCTGGGAAAGTCAGTACCCAAGGAACGCCCTCCAGTTTAGCACCTTGACAAGAAGGGCGGGGACACTGGGTTCAGGCCCACCCCTCTGGTCCAAACCCCTCGGCCCCAGCTGGAGGATGAGGAGATGTTGGGCTTGGGTGGGGGAATCTCAGCTTGGCTAAAAGGCTCAAGGTGTCAAAGGCTCAGCCTGCCCCTCAGAAAGGAGCCTGGGCCCAGCCAGACACTCACCAGGACAAGGGCAACTATGGCAAGCAGGAGGCCCAGGATGAGGAGAACCACGGCATAGCTGGAGCAGAAGGCACCCAGCGGGCTGGAGGCTTTGGGGCCAGGAGTACTTAGAGCAGAACAAGAAGGCTATGACCAGGCGGGGCCCTGCCTACCAGACTTCTGAGAAGGCAGAATCTGCACTCAGAAGGTGCTGCGGGACCAGAGAGTTGGGCTAGGAGCATCTTGGAGGGCTCCATGAGCAGGGGAGGCAGGCTTCAGATCAGGGCACATGGAGGAGGCAGATGGACAGAGGGAGGAGGCCTGCAGAGGGAAGGAGGTACTGACCGAGGTCTGGGATGGCCGTGTCTACCAAGAGGCCCTCTGCCTCCCCCAGGGTGTGCAGACACTGGTGCGCACAGTCCCACCTGAGGGCCCGGGCTGGTGCCAGCCTGAAGGTATCAGTGGATCTGGACTGGTGGGAGAATCATCACAGACTTCAGGGGCCTGTGCAACCTTGCAGGACTAGGGGAGGTCATCTCTTCCAGCCTCCTGCCCTCAACCCCAGAACCCTGGTCTGAGCCCTGGGTCACCCAGGGCCACCCCGGAGCCCCTAGAATTCCTCTACCACCACTTGGTCAAAGTTCTGCAGAGGTC
>NW_020264724.1:0-2102 GCF_003255815.1 Theropithecus gelada | reverse complement strand
ACCAACATGGAGAAACCCCGTCTCTACTAAAAACACAAAATTAGCCGGGCATGGTGGCACATGCCTGTAATCCCAGCTACTCAGGAGGCTGAGGCAGGAGAATCCCTTGAACCCAGGAGGCAGAGGTTTCCATTAACTGAGATCGTGTCATTGCACTCCAGCCTGGGCAGCAAGAGTGAAACTCCATCTCAAGAAAAAAAGAAAAAAAAAAAAAGCTTTCTCTCCCAAGAGGCAAGGAAGTTGGAAATGTATCTAACTCACAATGGACACTGCCTGAGGTTATTCACAGGGAATGGTAATACTTCTCTTTGCCTGGTAGAGCAACCCTCCTGGCATCAGTAAAGGCCCCCAGGAAAAGAGATACAGGTACTAGCAATTGTAAATTATCCAGAGTCCTTATAAGTTGTAAGATCTGAAGGAAATGCCTGCCATCTATATTCTCAGCCACACTTAGTTTCTTAATCTGCAAAATGGAATTAATAATAGTACTTACTTGATGAGGCTGTTGCAGAAATTCATTGAGTTGCTACACGCAAATCACTGAGAACCCAGCTGGGCATATAATCAGCATTTTATTGCATGGCATTATTGTCATCTTTTTTTTTTTTTTTTTGAGATGGAGTCTTGCTCTGTTGCCCAGGCTGAAGTGCAGTGGCGCAGTCTCCGCTCGCTGCAAGCTCCGTCTCCCAGGTTCATGCCATTCTCCTGCCTCAGTCTCCCGAATAGCTGGAACTACAGGCACCCGCCACCATGCCTGGATAATTTTTGTATTTTTACTAGAGATGGGGTTTCACCTTGTTAGCCAGGATGGTCTCGATCTCCTGACCTTGTGATCTGCCCCTTCTTGGCCTCCCAAAGTGCTGGGATTACAAGTGTGAGCCACCGCGCCCAGCCTATTGCCATCATTTTTACTTCTATTACTGCTACTGCTTATACTACTTGTGCTTTGTTGATATGAAAGTCCACCATCAGGGAGCACTGTAGTGGAAAAGGTATTAGGCCAGGCATAGCCTTTAGTTCTCTGGCCTTGGGTCCTTCATTCGTGATATGCAGTTAACAATACCTAGGCAGTAGGGGTGTTAAAGATTGAATAAATGTGAGAACGTACCTGTTGCTAAATCTTCCTCAAAGCATTATGGACTCTCAGAGCCACAAGAAGATCATCTCTCCTGTGCTCCTGATATGCTGGGATCTGCCACATCACTGGCAACAGGTGGGCCTCCAGAATCTGCTCCAGGATTTTTGGAAGTCCTGACACCCTCCCAATCTTCTTCTTTGTAACATGCACACTTTGGCCTGTGTCAGTTTACTGGCCTACATCAGGCCAGCCCTCTTCCTGAGACAAAATCAATCTTTCTTTCTTTCTTTTTTTCTTTCTTTCTTTCTCTTTCTTTCTTTCTTTCTTTCTCTCTCTTTCTTCTTTCTTTCTCTTTCTTTCTTTTCTTTCTCTTTCTCTCTCTCCTTCCTCCCTCCCTTCCTTCCTTCTTTCCTTCTTCCTTTCCTTTCCTTTCCCTTCCTTTCCTTTCCCTCCCCTTCCTTCCTTCCTTCCTTCCTTCCTTCCTTCCTTCCTTTTCTTCCTTCCTTCCTTCCTTCCTTCTTTTCTTCCTCCCTTCCTTCCTTCTTTCTTTCTTTCCTTTTTTTTTTTTCAAGATCTCACTCCAGTGTCCAGACTGGAGTGCAGTGCAGTCAACATGGCTCACTGCAGCCTTGACCTCCTGAGCTCAAGCGATCCTCCAACCTCAGCCTCCCAGTATCAGGGACTACAGGTACATGCCACCATGCCCAGCTAATTTTTGTATTTTTTGTAGAAACAGGATTTCACCACGTTGCCTAGTCCGGTCTCAAACTCCTGGCCTAAAGTGATCCTTACACCTTGGCCTTCCAAAGTGCTGGGATTACAGGCATGAGCCATCACACCTGCCCAGGAACAGAATATTGACTGTTATTTTGGAAGAATTCAAGAAGTTTGCTTGAATTCATGATCAAACAGCTCACCAGCTGGGAATAGTATAATGCCAATTTTTGGAGTAATGGGTATGTAAATCAGGATATAGCCATAGAACAGAATACTATGTAGAAAGCGAGAAAGAATGAAGTATTCC
>NW_020264723.1:0-8361 GCF_003255815.1 Theropithecus gelada | reverse complement strand
TCTCGGCCTCCCAAAGTGCTGGGATTACAGGCTTGAGCCACCGCGCCCGGCCTAGTTCTAATATATTTTTTAAAAATGTTCACATGAGGACTGAATAAGACGATGGATGTTAAATGCCTAAAATAATTGTCTAGCATACAGTAGGTGCTCCATAATTGCCTCCCTCAACCGTTGCTTCCTGTGATGTTTCTGTTCATTTCCTACAGGCACGTAGTAAATACATATAATATAGTCTCTAAGAGCAGATGCAATCTTGCCTGGTTACACCCACTTCGCCCATTTGGGCGCTTCTCTTGCCCTGGCCGCCTTGGCCATAGGGCTCAGACTGTGCCTACTGAGACCACGGCCACCATCTTGGGAGGGTCCTTGGAGCCTCTGTCTGGTTCCTGTGCCCCAGGCACTTGCCCCCACCTACCACAGGACGGATGGGAGCAATTCTCCAGCTAATTTGCCAGTTACATGGAAGATTGCTTCCCAAATCACAAGGCTGTTGAGATTAAACTGGTAATTACCTCATGCAGATTTCCCAAAGTATTCACTTGTCTGTTTCCAACACTGAGTGGCTGAGAGTTTGAGTGGCCTCTGAGCCAGGTTTAAATTGTGGCTGATGTGGATAAACTCCAGGCTGGAGAGAAGTTATGGGACTCAGCGGCCAGATGTGGGAAATGCAGTCAGGGATGCAGATCCCCTCTTTCTCTGACTGAAACCCATTACCTTTTCATACCCAGCCTGATCACCTCCCTGGCAAAGCCTTCCTGAATTCCCTTTCCCCAACCCAAGCTGGATGAATCGCTGTAGATCTGCACACGGACAGCATCCACAGGAGCATCAGTATCCTGTGACAGTTCTTGATGTATGTTTTGAATTGTCTGCCTCCACCCACTGGGGATTGATTTGAGATCAAGATTCATTATCCTCAGTGCCTGTGTCACTACCTGTCACATAGCAGATGGTCAGTGGTATTTGGGAAAGAAGGAAAGGGGAAAGAAAAGGACCTCTATTAAATCCCCTATAATTTCTCTCTTAAAAGCAGTTTAAAAGAAAAAGAACATGTTTAAAAGAACATGGTGCGAGAAACTGTACCACCTTCGAATCCTGCCTGCCTATGTGCCCTACACACACTGCTCCCCACGACCCCCTGTGAGGAAAGCTGCCTGACTCTTCCAGAGGGAGAGTGGAGCAGGAGCTTAACTTCCAACCGTCTTCTCCTTGGGACCTCTCTCATGTATCTCAGAATTCGACCTGGCTGCATGCAAAAGAGAAACATGACAACAATGGCTGAACCCAGCGTAGAACCTTATCTGGCTCCTTAGTAAAAGAAGTGTTAATATTGGCAGTGTAAGGTGGTCCTGGTGGCTCCTTTCCTTGGGTCTACAGAGACCCAGGATCCTATCTTTTTGTTCCATCACATCTTCAAGGTCACTTTATGATCTATGATTGTGACTGGCACTGTAGTCCACAAGGACACATTTCAGGCTAAGAGAACAAGCAAAGGCAAGAGAGCAAGATGGGGTCATCCCCCAGCCAAGGTGGCTCCCCCGAAGCAGGAATTGATGTGTGCCATTTCCATATACACCCTTTGGACAGAATGTAAGCACACAGCAATGCTTGGCTAAAAGGGAGGTTGAAAATTCGAGTGCTTTTTGTTTGTTTGTTTTGTGTTTTGTTTGTTTTTTATAAGGGAGTGCAATGTTTTGAATGTTTGCTCCCTGCCAAAATGTGTTATATTGAAGTCCTAAACCCCAAGGTAAGTGTATGAGGAAGTGGGACTTTTGAGAGCTTAGGTCATAAAGGACAGAGCCCACTTGAATGAGATTAGTGCCCTTATGAAAAAAGGGGGCCCCAGAGAGCTCATTGCCCTTCCACTTTGTGGAGACACCATGAGAACGTGCTGTCTGTGAGGAAGCAGACGCTCACCAGACATGGAATTGGCTGGAGCCTTGATCTTGGACTTCTCAGCCTTCAGAAATGTGAGAGATAAGTTTCTGTTGTTTATAAGCTACCCAGTCTATGGTATTTTGTTATGGCATCTGGAAGGGACAACGACAGAAGGCAATGATTCCCTCCAACCCCAAATCGGACTTCTGATATTAAGGAGTTCAGAGAGAATGGGCATTGAGATGACGACTAACAGACACTGCTTTCAGGGAAAATAGATAGCAAAAAAAATGAAAGCGAAAGGAGTTGGATTTCTCTCTTCTATAAAGACTCCAGCCCCCAAGTGCCATTTTTCCTGATAACTGCATTTCAGATATCTATCTCAGAAAGACAGAAAGAAAGGGGGGAAAGATGTTTCCTTCTCTGTTTCATGGAAGCAGCCTAAAGAAATGAAACAGCAGGAAAGGAGCAAATATGTATTAATTTCCTATTTGCCCCAGGCAAAGACACGCATTTACGCATTTTATCTTATTTAATTCTCACAACATCCCCAGGAGGAAACTGTTACTACTTCCATTTTGTATTCAGAGACTTGAGTTCGGAGAGGTTAAGTGACTTGCCCAAGATTGCAGAGTTAGCAAGGGATGAGCTGGAAATCCATACTAAATCCCATCAAAAACTAGCTGCTGCTCTTTAATGCTAACTCTAGACACAACAGTAGAAGAGGGAGGAAGATGCATGACAACATCTCTGATTCAAAGGACAAAATGCCCTTGAATTTTGGTTCCAGCATTTGGTGTAGAATATTAAATGTTCATAGTTCCTTTAATGTGCAAGCATTTGTCTGACAGACAACATTTTCTGCATACATGAATTTTGAAAATATTCTAAATCTCAATCAAGAGTTTTATATTGGTGGTGGAGGGGAGAGAGGAGAGTTGAATGCAAAACCTCAAAGGCTGAATGAGAGTAATCCTCTGGCCATCTAATTCACTTAGATTTCTCCTGTTCTAGAGAAATGTTACTGCTTATTGGTGTGAAAGCTGGTCCGTGCTGGGCTTCTAGATGACACAGGCCATTAAAGAACACAGCACTGGACTTACAGAAAGGAGCTGTCAGTGCAATTCCTTAGGAACCAGAAGGAACTCAGAGGTCCCTATGGATGCCCTTCTAATTCCCTGAAGACCAACTATCCAGCTTTTGGAAGAAAACTTTAAGATAGGGACTTGCTATTTTCCAAGGCAAGCATTCCATTGATGGACATCTGCTTTTAAAATAAAGCAAAACTCTGAACCCCGAAGACTCTGACTTTAACAGTAAGTAAATATTGAGAGTCTCCCATGCAATATTCTTTTATGCAAGTTATCTTCAATAATTCTAATATTGCACCTAGGCCTATGAGGATAGTAGATATTATTTCTTTTCTTTTGCAATTGGGTAAAGAGACTGGGAGCCTAGGACTTTCCAGAGATCACAGGGCTCAAGAGATGATTAACCTTGTCATCTGACTTCAGAGTGGGTATTTTCTCCTTACACAGTCACTGAATCTTTGTACTGTATCTTGGCTCTTATTCTTACACTTTGGTCCACACTTCCCTGGTTCTGGCTGGCTGGATGTTAGTGGTACCATTATCTCTTCCATGTAGGACACAATGTTTAGACCATCATCACTTGATTGACCTTCCTTGAACACAAGCACAAGTCAACTTTTTCGAAGTTTTTTTTTTTTTGATGGTGGCTCTCAGAACCGAGAATAATATGTCAGCTGTGATCAGGATGAGATGGGATTTGCAAACCTTGCATTTGAAGATTCACATGCACCTTCTGCTGAGCTGCTTCTTCAGTTGACGTGTGGACTCAATTGAAAAATCCAAGTTCAATGCCCAGACTCTGTTCTCCTAGAGCTCAAGCTCATGCAATTGATACTGAACACTTTCACATATACTCCTACCAATGTGAACCATATTCTCTGCCCATGCCTCAAAAGGGTTGCCACTTTGTCCTTAAGGACTTTTCCTTTCCAGGAAACAATATACAGACATGGTAGGAGTGTAAATATAGAGCTACCTACGCTGCATAGGTGACCATACCAAAACGTAGTGGCTTAAAACAGCAATGGTTGTTCATTCTACTCTTGGATCTACCATTTGGGCAGGGCTCAAGAACCATAGTTTATCTCTGTTTCATGTGTCTTCAACAGGACAGATTCACTTAGGGAGTGGGAGATCCACTTGCAAAATAGCTCATTCACATGCATGGCCAGTTGGTTCTGTTAGCTGAGAGCATGGATGGGACTGTGCGTCAGGGCCATGGGCTCTAGTTTCTCTCAATATGGGTCTCTCCATGGGCTTTTGTGGCTTCTTCACAGCATGATGTCTGGGTACCAAGGGCAAGTGCCCCAGAGGAACTAGAGAGAAGCTGTGTGACCTTCCCTAACTTCATCTGAGAAGTTACACAGTGCCACTTCTACCACACTTCATTGATCCACCTGTCATTAAGCTGAACCCACATTCAAGGGACAGGGACATACACGCCATGTAATAATATGACATATATCAAATAATTCATGACCATATTTTAAAACTACCCCACAGGCCATGTGTCGTGGTTCATGCCTGTTATTCCAGTAATTTGGGAGGTGGAAATGAGAGGATTGCTTGAGCCCAAGAGTTCAAGACCAGCCTGGACAACATAGTAAGGTCCCATCTCTAAAAACATTAATAAATACAAAATAAAATAAAAAAGAAGAAATAAAATTGCCCCACGGACATACTTGAGAAGGTAGCCAGCTTTAATGTGTACTTCAGTGCCACCTGAAGCAAACTACTTAACGACCTTAAACCCACCTTTCCCCTTTCTGTAGCAAGAAACTAGAATTTGTGGAACAGTGTACTGTACTGCCTGCCACCGTCCCTATTCAGAAATATAAGTTGGCTTCCTCCTGTCTGCTCAGTTTCTTGTTATTATTCAGTTCATGTTATCTGAATCAATTAGTCCATCTGAAAGAATCAGTTCATCTTCTCCAGCTCCTTCTAAGTTTTTAATAAAACTTTCAAGCAGGTCACAGTGCTGGGGCACACCAAGTGGGGCTGCTCCTCAGCCTGACCTGCCAGTCTCCATCAGATGAAGTGACTCGTTCCACCAGGAGTCCTTGTTAACCTCCTGGAGTTCATGTGGTCTCCTGAATCTTTCTCTTCCAAATGTGCTGTACTCAGAAACATGATGAATGAATGAGCAAATAAATAGAACCTATATGGAAAACTAAATTCCATACTAACTTTATGACGATGCGTTCCAATCATAATTTCTAGATGTGGGCTAAGAATTTATTTTCTTATTAGGGAACAAACTAGGGAACAAACATGACCCAGTAGAGACTTACTCTCAGATTAGAAAGTTACGCCGTCGTATTTAGGATCATTTGAGGTATATACTTTTTTATTACCAAACTGATTCTTTCTGTGTGTATGTCATTGTAATTAGGTGAGTTAAGCTAGGATAATTTTCCAGAGAAAAAGCTTCAAAAGGAAAAGTTTCTTGAAAAATTGTGTTAGATTTTTTTTTTTTGAGCCGACTTCAGTGCCAAGTCAACTTCACAACAGGCCATCTGTCTTACTCCAGTGGAAGTGATCACCAAGAACTCCCTCGATAAAATAATTGCAAAAAAAAAACACTTTCTTTTGTCTGTTGATATCTAGACATCATATCATTTGATTCCTGCAGTACTTAAAGTGGTTAGAAATCTTCAAGGAATTATTTTATATATTTGAATAAAACTGTTAATTATTGCTTTCTGTTGTGAAGACATGAACCAGGGAAAAGATAAAAGCATCTTTCAAATTTAATGTCCCAATTAATTAATTTTTACTTATAAAATTGGAGGCTTTGCCAAGGCTTCTGGAAGCATTATAAAAGATTGATGTCATAAAGATAAGAATTTAACTGGGTCAAGCCCGACCATCAGATTATTCTTAATTAGGACTGAATCTCTCTATAATTTCTCTAAAATTGGCCGAATAACAGATGACACACTGAATTACTAATGTAATTCAAGGGGGTATGTGATTTAAAAATGGGCTGCTCCTTTCTTGGCCTATTTCATCGATGGTACTCTCTGCCCTGATTCAGTCTGCAGGTTGTTGTTTATTTTCCAAGTTCAGAAAAATGTCATCTTTAATTACAGATGGTGGCCAGGACACGCCTCCCCCCTCAAGCCCACTCTCAGTATTGAATGTAAAAGATTGGCCTGGATAGAAAAACATGTGTTTGTGTCAGAGGAGGCATCATTTCCCAAAGGTCACATTTGAAACTTGCCGGGTGAGTCAGCCTGGAACTTGTGGGCTGTGTGCTGTGGTTTTCAAGAATCAGAAAGGTCAGTCCCTCTAGGCAACTCTAGATACTGTGGAGGAAGGTAGCTTTCATCAGGGAAAAGACAGAAAGCATGTTTGAGAGATTTAATGTATATTATGTCAAAACATCATAAATGACATTCACAAATGTGATGTTGAGAACACCTGCATCCCTGGGAATACATACTGCTTTATTCCATTTATATTGAGTTCAATAACAGGAAAAACTAGGCTATGATGATACATGTTAAAAACAGTGGTTAATTAGGGTGGTTGATATTAACTGGGAAGAGGCATAAGGAAACTTTCTGGAGTCATGGAAATGATTTATGCCTTGATTTGACATGTACGTAATTTGGTATGTATATCTAAACATTAAGTTTCTGTAGCTTGATCTATGTGAATGACACATCACTACAATGACATACACACAGAAAGAATCAGTTTGGTAATAAAAAGCATATATGTCAAATGATCCTAAATATGATGGCTCAACTTTCCAATCTTAGAGTAAGTATCTACTAGGTCATGTTTGTTCCCTAGACTTCTGCATCAGACTCAGCTGGAGTATTTGTTAAAAATACAGATTCCTGGACTAATTCTAGCCTAACGGACACAAGAGGAATTTGAGAAATCTCCCTTTTCAGTAAACTTCCTATGCAATTCTCCTATCTCCTTATTAAAATGTATTTTGAAGGAGTGACCCATGAACCTAGCAACTCAGCATTTTCTGTTAGCACAGATGGGTTCATCAGAATTATTAAGGGAATACCAGGAACCCAAAATTCGGAACCAGTATGCAAAGGAGTTATGAACCCTCTTACTGAGTATTTGCCATGAGTCTTTGTACTATCTTTTTTAGTTTCCACAACTCTAATGTGAGACTTCATATTATCCCATATGCAAGAGGTGTTGGGGTTAAGCTGGATAAGTCAGGCGCCCCCAAGTCACACCCTGTAATGGAGGAGTCACCAAGATATGGATGACTCCATAGCCTAGACTTTTAGCTACTGTGCCTTTTTAAACAATCTTATGGTGTCCTAGTCAAAAAACTAAATATGAGTTGTATTGAGAGAGTATGCTGGAGTGGAATCTGCCTGTGCAGTGGAATCAGACAGAACAAGGTCGCCAACTCTGTAAGACTGGACAAGACCATGCTCCCTCTACACCTCATTTTTAATCTCTGAGGGAGAGGCGAACCTCCTAGCTCACAGGGATGGAACACCTTTATCTGAGTAAATAGCTGTCTTAACACACAACCCCTGCCTACAGAGCTCACAGCTCATCTTCAGCAGAATATATATTAGTGATTGGCATTTGAACTGGTATTTGGTGAGTACTACTGTGCCTGGTGCTCTGTGACTCACACCCACAGTGTTACACAGATGGGGGGCTGCAGTTAGGGCTTCCCACCAGGCTATGGGAGCAGCACCAAGGATGATGCGGGCTGGGAAGGACCAGGGCAAGAAAGGTTTCAGATTAGAGAGGACCCATTCTGAGTCTTGCAGGAAGGGTAGGGTTAAGTTAGTTAAAGAGGAGCCAAGATAGACACCGAGGTGGGAAAGGCAGTGGAATAGACACCCATCAAGGAATTCCACGAGAGACAAGCTTCAGGCATGATTGGGTAAGTGCTGGATTTTAACCAAAAGGAATGAATAATAAATGTAAACGAGGAGGCTGAGACAGACTGGCAAGGGTCTTGAATGCCAAGTTACCAGGTTGGTCTTTCCCTGTATGTTATAGGGAAATAATGAAGGTTACTGAGTAGGAGACCGAAAAGATGACAACAGATACTTAGGGACATCAGTCTGTGGCCTGCACTAAGAATGAATTATTGGCCAGGCGCGGTGGCTCATGCCTGTAATCTCAGCACTTTGGGAGGCCGAGATGGGTGGATCGCCTGAGGTCGGGAGTTTGTGACCAGCCTGACCAACATGGAGAAACCCCGTCTCTACTAAAAATACGAAATTAGCCAGGTGTGGTGGTGCATGCCTGTAATCCCAGCTACTCAGGAGACTGAGGCAGGAGAATCACTTGAACTCGGGAGGGGGAGGTTGTGGTGAGCTGAGATCGCGCCACTGCACTCCAGCCTGGGCAACAAGAGCGAAACTCATATCAAAAAAAAAAAAAAAAA
>NW_020264722.1:0-2102 GCF_003255815.1 Theropithecus gelada | reverse complement strand
ACTGCGCCCAGCCTATGTATCTTCTTTTTAAAAACACAGATGTTGGCGTAAGATAAATACTGTTCTCCACCAGTTCCCCACTGGTAAATATTTAGGTTGTTCCCAACCGTTTGGATTAATCAGTGCTGAGTTGTACGTAATTCTTGCATATTTGCGTGAATATGTTCATAGGATGCATTGCTAGAAATGGAATTGTGGGATCCAGGGTTCTGCACATTTTAAATGTTGATGGGTGTTGCTCGATTCCCTTCCGTTAGGGCCATACCGTTATCTCACTGCCAATGTGTAAGGGCGCCTATTTCTATTTCCTTGCCAACAGTTTCTTCTGAGCTATTTTGTTTGACATCACACACACACACAAATAGACCGCTTGTTCCAAAAACATGAGCATTTTACATTTCTACTTAAAGTGTGCGTACACTGACTGAAGTTCTGTGTTGCAGTGATATGTGCTGCTAGGATTGTGGCTCTGTTTCGAATTTGCTAGCCAGGCTACGGCTTTCCAGTCAGGTATTTTTTGTTTGGTTCATGTTGTTGCTGCCGTTGGGCTGGAGTAACCTGTGTGAATTTCCCTCTACTGCCCAGCCAGATTTCCTTTCCGGTGGACGGGCTTAGTGTCTCATCCAGCAGCCCTGTTTCCTGGTGATCTGGGCCGAGTGTCTCATCCGGCAGCCCTGTTTCCTGGTGATCTGGGCTGAGTGGCTCCATGATAAGTTGCACCCATATTCTCCAGTAGTGCGTCTTTTTACAGCAAGCAAAACATTTTCACCACGTTTCTAGCGGGACAGGCACTAGCTCTTTTCTGGGCTTCAGGAGACCTGGCTTTGTTCTGGTTCAAGCAACAGCTGGTGAGTTACCAAAGACAAGTCGCATCTGGCCCCTGGTCCTTTGCTTTATAAGTAGAATCACAGTCCGAGTGGGCATCACTGCCCTGGTCTCTATGCGGTGCTGAGTGTTGTGGGGATGATGGCTAAGTGTCCGGGTGCATTTCCACCACTAGGGGATTACAGGCCAGCCAAAGACACTGGAGGAAAGCTAACAGCCCCGGGCAGGTACACAGAACCAGAGGAGTTTGAAAGGGTGGTTCCAAGCTCCTTGGTGTGATTGATGTGATCACAGTAAACATTTTATCTCTAAATCTTGAGCCATTGGACCAAGAGAAGAGAGAGCTGGTGTTGAGTCGTAGTGAGAGTTGTGTGGTTCGTGTGCTTGCTGAGCCTGGCTGGGACTCAATTCCATTGAGTCCCATTCCATTTTACCTTCTGTTTCCACCTTTTTCATGGTCCTGCTTGTTTCTCCAGAAAAAAATTGCAATAAATTCCTTTCAAAAACTTTACAAAAGCCATAGGTGCTTATTGAAAATAGTTCAAATGATATGGAAGACAGAAAGATGGTGAGTGTTTTTCTGTTGTGTGTTTGGCTGAATGTGTCTTTGGGGTAGTCACTATTAACACTGGGTGTATTTCCTTCCAGATCTTTTCCAGTGTACCTACAAAGATACATGTACACATTGTAAAAAACAAAATAGTACCTGATAAACATTGAGTCCCCCTACTCCCAGTCCGCAGTCTACATGGACATCCTTTCATGGTGATACGATGAGACTTGATCGACTCCTTTTGTTCGCTGTAGTACTAGGTAATAATAGCTACAGATAACTCACCTTCAGTGGGCATTTACCATGTGACAGGGTCTGTGCTCCAGGCAGGCTACATGAAGTGGGTCTTAAGGCTTTTTACAACAATGCTGTGGGTGAACACAGTAATTGTTAACATTTTGCAAATGATAGAATTGCAGTAGAGAGAAGCAAAGCTGCTTGCTCAAACTCATGGCACGATTCCTGCGGGAGAGAGAGAACACTTTTAAAACAATTGTTGTTATAATCAGGTGATTTACGATCATTTCAAGAAATAGTGCATTCAGTGAATACATTTCAGGGTCTGGTACAGTCTGGGAGCTGTTCCTGAAAATGCACTGGGCTAGAGGTAAGGGAGCGGTCCGTTGGCCCTGGACCCCTAGTGCAAGGAGGGAGGTCCCGGGGAGAGGGGGCATGGGGAGGAGGTCTCTGAACAAACCTTGCAACATCCATTTCTGCTGAGTCT
>NW_020264721.1:0-2102 GCF_003255815.1 Theropithecus gelada | reverse complement strand
TCAGGATACAAAATTAATGTGCAAAAATCACAAGCATTCTTATACACCAGTAACAGACAAACAGAGAGCCAAATCATGAATGAACTTCCATTCACAATTGCTTCCAAGAGAATAAAATACCTAGGAATCCAACTTACAAGGGATGTAAAGGACCTCTTCAAGGAGAACTACAAACCACTGCTCAGTGAAATCAAAGAGGACACAAACAAATGGAAGAACATACCATGCTCATGGATAGGAAGAATCAATATCGTGAAAATGGCCATACTGCCCAAGGTAATTTATAGATTCAATGCCATCCCCATCAAGCTACCAATGAGTTTCTTCACAGAATTGGAAAGATCTGCTTTAAAGTTCTTATGGAACCAAAAAAGAACCCACATCTCCACGACAATCCTAAGTCAAAAGAACAAGGCTGGAGGCATCACACTACCTGACTTCAAAGTATACCACAAGGCTACAGTAACCAAAACAGCATGGTACTTGTACCAAAACAGAGATATAGACCAATGGAACAGAACAGAGTCCTCAGAAATAATACCACACATCTACAGCCATCTGATCTTTGACAAACCTGAGAGAAACAAGAAATGGGGAAAGGATTCCCTATTTAATAAATGGTGCTGGGAAAATTGGCTAGCCATAAGTAGAAAGCTGAAACTGGATCCTTTCCTTACTCCTTATACGAAAATTAATTCAAGATGGATTAGAGACTTAAATGTTAGACCTAATACCATAAAAATCCTAGAGGAAAATCTAGGTAGTACCATTCAGGACATAGGCATGGGCAAAGACTTCATGTCTAAAACACCAAAAGCAACGGCAGCAAAAGCCAAAATTGACAAATGGGATCTCATTAAACTAAAGAGCTTCTGCACAGCAAAAGAAACTACCATCAGAGTGAACAGGCAACCTACAGAATGGGAGAAAATTTTTGCAATCTACTCATCTGACAAAGGGCTAATATCCAGAACCTACAAAGAACTCCAACAAATTTACAAGAAAAAAACAAACAACCCCATCAAAAAGTGGGCAAAGGATATGAATAGACATTTCTCAAAAGAAGACATTCATACAGCCAACAAACACATGAAAAAATGCTCATCATCACTGGCCATCAGAGAAATGCAAATCAAAACCACAATGAGATACCATCTCACACCAGTTAGAATGGCGATCATTCAAAAGTCAGGAAACAACAGGTGCTGGAGAGGATGTGGAGAAATAGGAACACTTTTACACTGTTGGTGGGATTGTAAACTAGTTCAACCATTATGGAAAACAGTATGGCGATTCCTCAAGGATCTAGAACTAGATGTACCATATGACCCAGCCATCCCATTACTGGGGATATACCCAAAGGATTATAAATTATGCTGCTATAAAGACACATGCACACGTATGTTTATTGCAGCACTATTCACAATAGCAAAGACTTGGAATCAACCCAAATGTCCATCAGTGACAGATTGGATTAAGAAAATGTGGCATATATACACCATGGAATACTATGCAGCCATAAAAAAGGATGAGTTTGTGTCCTTTGTAGGGACATGGATGCAGCTGGAATCCATCATTCTTAGCAAACTATCACAAGAACAGAAAACCAAACACCGCATGTTCTCACTCATAGGTGGGAACTGAACAATGAGATCACTTGGACTCGGGAAGGGGAACATCACACACCGGGGCCTATCATGGGGAGGGGGGCGGGGGGAGGGATTGCATTGGGAGTTATACCTGATGTAAATGACGAGTTGATGGGTGCAGCACACCAACAAGGCACAAGTATACATATGTAACAAACCTGCACGTTATGCACATGTACCCTACAACTTACAGTATAATAATAATAAATAAATTAAAAAAAAATAAAATAAAATAAACATATCCTTATCATGGAGACCTACTTCATTACTTACAGATGATTAAATGATAATAAATTCCAAACCTTTAAATAATATTGTTAATAAGAAAAAGTCCGATCTGTCTATCCCATAGCAAGACCAGGAAAAGAAAAAGAAAAACATCTGTATGTGTATATAGTCTGCATGGCACCCCACCCCCATCCCAAACAAGCTCCAGTGTTTCAGCAGGGGTGG
>NW_020264720.1:0-2102 GCF_003255815.1 Theropithecus gelada | reverse complement strand
ATAAGTAGAAAGCTGAAACTGGATCCTTTCCTTACTCCTTATACAAACATTAATTCAAGATGGATTAGAGACTTAAATATTAGACCGAAAACCATAAAAACCCTGGAAGAAAATCTAGGTAATACCATTCAGGACATAGGCATGGCAAGGACTTCATGCCTAAAACACCAAAAGCAACGACGACAAAAACCAAAATTGACAAATGGGATCTAATTAAACTAAAGGGCTTCTGCACAGCAAAAGAAGCAACCATCAGAGTGAACAGGCAACCGACAGAATGGGAGAAAATTCTTGCAATCTACTCATCTGACAAAGGGCTAATATCCAGAACCTACAAAGAACTCAATCAAATTTACAAGAAAAAAACAAACAACCCCATCAAAAAGTGGGCAAAGGATATGAACAGACACTTCTCAAAAGAAGACATTCATACAGCCAACAGACACGTGAAAAAATGCTCATCATCACTCGCCATCAGAGAAATACAAATCAAAACCACAATGAGATACCATCTCACACCAGTTAGAATGGCGATCATTAAAAAAATCAGGAAACAACAAGTGCTGGAGAGGATGTGGAGAAATAGGAACACTTTTACACTGTTGGTGGGACTGTAAACTAGTTCAACCATTGTGGAAAACAGTGTGGCGATTCCTCAAGCATCTAGAACTAGAAAACCATTTGACCCAGCCATTCCATTATTGGATATATACTCAAAGGATTGTAAATCATGCTGCTATAAAGACACATGCACACGTATGTTTATTGCGGCACTATTCACAATAGCAAAGACTTGGAATCAACCCAAATGTCCATCAGTGACAGACTAGATTAAGAAAATGTGGCACATATACACCATGGAATACTATGCAGCCATAAAAAAGGATGAGTTTGTGTTCTTTGTAGGGACATGGATGCAGCTGGAAACCATCATTCTCAGCAAACTATCGCAAGAACAGAAAACCAAACACCACATGTTCTCACTCACAGGTGGGAATTGAACAATGAGATCACTTGGACACAGGAAGGAGAACCTCACACACCGGGGCCTATTGTGGGGTGGCAGAGGGGGGAGGGATAGCATTAGGGGATATACCTGATGTAAATGACGAGTTAATGGGTGCAGCACACCAACCTGGCACATGTATACATATGTAACAAACCTGCATGTTTTGCACATGTATCCTAGAACTTAAAGTATAATAATAATAAAAAAAGAAAATGCAGACAAACAAAAATACAAAATAAAGCTTTTTCTAATCATACTGCCCAGAGATAATCACTTCTAACACTTTGATGAATGTCCATTCCAGATTTTTTGTTTGTTTTTAACATGTATACATGTAAAAGGAAAGACTGAACCATACCTAAATATCCATCAATATGGGAAAGATTACATAAACAAGAACATCCATACTAAGGAATACTCTACAATTGATAAAAGTAATGATAAGGAGCTATAAGACCTGATATGCAAAGCCTGCCAATATATACATTGAAGATTTAAAAAAGGAAGGTTAAAAAATAGGGCAGTGGTATCTTGGATATGACACTAAAAGCACAGGAAACACATGAAAAAAGACTAAATTTGACCAAATCAAAATTAAACCTTTGTGCACAAAAGAACACTATGAATAAAGTGAAGAGGAAACCCACAGAATGGGGGAAAACATTTGCAAATCACTTCTTAGAAAGGGGTTATTATCTAGAATATATAAAGAATGCTTATAACTCAACAACAACAAAAACAACCCATTCAATAAAAAGGACAAAAGGACTCGGATTTCTCCAAAACAACTATACAAATGGCCAATAAGCACACATGAAAATGCTCAATATCCAGGTTACACCGCGGGGGGCGGAGCAAGATGGCCGAATAGGATCAGCTCCAGTCTCCAGCTCCCAGCACGAGTGACACAGAAGACAGGTGATTTCTACATTATCAACTGAGGTACTGTGTTCATCTCACTGGGGAGTGCCGGACAGTCGGTGCTGGTCAGCTGTTGCAGCCCGACCAGCGAGAGCTGAAGCAGGGCGAGGCATCCCCTCACCTGGGAAGCGCAAGAGGGAAGGGAATCCCTTTTCCTAGCCAGGGGAACTGA
>NW_020264719.1:0-2103 GCF_003255815.1 Theropithecus gelada | reverse complement strand
AGGCGCCCGCCACCACACCTGCTAATTTTTTTTTTTTTTTTTTTTTTGTATTTTTAGTAGAGAATGGGGTTTCGCCATGTTTACCAGGCTGGTCTCGAACTCCTGACCTCAGGTGATCTACCTACTTCGGCCTCCCAAAGTGCTGGGATTACAGGTGTGAGCCACCACGCCCAGCCTCTCTTACTGTTTCTGGAATTGTTCTTATTGTTGCAAGCTTCAGGCCTTAGCATTTGTGGTTCCCTTTGCTTGGTACTCCCTTCCCTGAGATGTGTATGCAATGTGACCCTTCAGTTTGATCACTTCCAAATGCCACCTCCCTAAGGAGGCATTCCTGTCTATCCTGTTCAGAATGGTACTTGTTTCTATCCATTTACTTTGACATTAGGTTATAACAGCATCCACTTTGAGAGGCTAAGGTGGGCAGATTGCTTGAGCCCAGGAGTTTGAGACCAGCCTGGTCAACATGGTAAAACCCCTCTCTACAAGATAAAAAAATTAGCCAGGCGTGGTGGCACGTGCCTGTAGTCTCAGCTACTTGGGAAGCGGAGGTGGGAGGACCACTTGAGCCCAGGAGGCAGAGGATATAGTGAGCCAAGATCACACCACTGCACTCCAGTGTGGGTGACACGGCAAGACTCTATCTCAAAAAAATAAATAAAATAAAATAAAATAAAGCATCTGTTTATTCCTTGACTCTCTGTCTCATCCACTAGTGTATTAGGGTAGGAGTTCTTTGTTCACTGCTATATTCCCAAGGCTCTGAGCAGGGCCTGGCACCCAGTAGGCGGTGCTCCATGAATATTGTTGAATGAAAAAATACATGAATGAACGAATGAGTTATAGACTTTTTTCCCCTTTAGTCACACAAGAGAAAAAAATGATATCTATTGACAGTTACAGCTCAGGAGAGTCTGTGCTGCTATGAAACAGCTGGAGAACCACAGGACACTGAAAGCATCATGCTCAGAACCCACCGGTTCAGCGTCCGAGGCTGGATGGGTCTCAGACTGCCCAGTAGTAGTGTACTATACAGGTGGGTCGGCTGTAAAGAAGAAAAAACTGATCCATGAGCCGACGCTAAAGAAAACAGTGGGATGAAATCAATACTGGGTTAAGTATGGAGGTCTGTGAGTTTGAACATATTGCCCCAATAGATTTTAACTATTTTCCAGTAGACTTTTTTTTTTCCGTAATGCTTTCTTTTAATGCCTCAACTAGTCACAAGAGCTTTACTAAATATTGCAACTATTGGCTGGGCATGGTGGCTCACATCAGTAATCCCAGCACTTTGGGAGGCCAAGGCAGGCAGATTGCTTGAGCTCAGGAGTTCCAGACCAGCCTGGGCAATATGGAAAAAACCCCATCTCTAAAAAATAAAATAAAATAAAAATACACTGGGCATGGTGGTGCACACCTGTAATCCCAGCTACTTGAGAGGCTGAGGTGGAGGGATCACTTGAGCCCGGGAGGTCGAGGCTCCAGTGAGCCGTGATCATGCCACTGCACTCCAGCCTGGGTAACAGAGCAAGACCCTATTTCAAAAATAAATAAATATTGCACGTCTCTTTTTTTGGCACTAAGGCAGAAGTACATAGACTGATTTCTCCAACTTTGAGCGATCCCAGATGGCTCTACTTGAACAGAAAAGAAATTGAAAGTTCAATCGTGTATAACCCCTTGTAAACAATCTGGGGGGAAAATGGTTAGGTTCTGGCTAGTGATAGTTTACTTCAATGAGGTCATGTAGCACAGTGAAAACAACAAATAATTCAACATTAGGGAGACTTGGGATCTGATCCCATTTTTGCCATTGGTTAAACAACAAGCAAGTTTACTCGGCTGCTGCAGGCTTGCGTCCTCATGCATGAAATGGACTAAACAATCTCCACATTATTAATGCTTTACGACTCTGCTTTCCAAAAATGGAAATGCATTTGAAGACAATACCAGGCCCTTGAAAATGAAGGGGGGAGGGTAAGAAACAAGCTGCAACAGAGAATAGTATCAGGCTTTTAAAGAAACAAGTTAATAGCAAAGCCAGAGGCCTTTACAGTGTCTATGCCCTTTCAGCTTGAATGTCAGCACTGGCTGTACCGACAGAAG
>NW_020264718.1:0-2103 GCF_003255815.1 Theropithecus gelada | reverse complement strand
AGGCGCCCGCCACCACACCTGCTAATTTTTTTTTTTTTTTTTTTTTTGTATTTTTAGTAGAGAATGGGGTTTCGCCATGTTTACCAGGCTGGTCTCGAACTCCTGACCTCAGGTGATCTACCTACTTCGGCCTCCCAAAGTGCTGGGATTACAGGTGTGAGCCACCACGCCCGGCCTCTCTTACTGTTTCTGGAATTGTTCTTATTGTTGCAAGCTTCAGGCCTTAGCATTTGTGGTTCCCTTTGCTTGGTACTCCCTTCCCTGAGATGTGTATGCAATGTGACCCTTCAGTTTGATCACTTCCAAATGCCACCTCCCTAAGGAGGCATTCCTGTCTATCCTGTTCAGAATGGTACTTGTTTCTATCCGTTTACTTTGACATTAGGTTATAACAGCATCCACTTTGAGAGGCTAAGGTGGGCAGATTGCTTGAGCCCAAGAGTTTGAGACCAGCCTGGTCAACATGGTAAAACCCCTCTCTACAAGATACAAAAATTAGCCAGGCGTGGTGGCACGTGCCTGTAGTCTCAGCTACTTGGGAAGTGGAGGTGGGAGGACCACTTGAGCCCAGGAGGCAGAGGATATAGTGAGCCAAGATCACACCACTGCACTCCAGTGTGGGTGACACGGCAAGACTCTATCTCAAAAAAATAAATAAAATAAAATAAAATAAAGCATCTGTTTATTCCTTGACTCTCTGTCTCATCCACTAGTGTATTAGGGTAGGAGTTCTTTGTTCACTGCTATATTCCCAAGGCTCTGAGCAGGGCCTGGCACCCAGTAGGTGGTGCTCCATGAATATTGTTGAATGAAAAAATACATGAATGAACGAATGAGTTATAGACTTTTTTCCCCTTTAGTCACACAAGAGAAAAAAATGATATCTATTGACAGTTACAGCTCAGGAGAGTCTGTGCTGCTATGAAACAGCTGGAGAACCACAGGACACTGAAAGCATCATGCTCAGAACCCACCGGTTCAGCGTCCGAGGCTGGATGGGTCTCAGACTGCCCAGTAGTAGTGTACTATACAGGTGGGTCGGCTGTAAAGAAGAAAAAACTGATCCATGAGCCGACACTAAAGAAAACAGTGGGATGAAATCAATACTGGGTTAAGTATGGAGGTCTGTGAGTTTGAACATATTGCCCCAATAGATTTTAACTATTTTCCAGTAGACTTTTTTTTTTCCGTAATGCTTTCTTTTAATGCCTCAACTAGTCACAAGAGCTTTACTAAATATTGCAACTATTGGCTGGGCATGGTGGCTCACATCAGTAATCCCAGCACTTTGGGAGGCCAAGGCAGGCAGATTGCTTGAGCTCAGGAGTTCCAGACCAGCCTGGGCAATATGGAAAAAACCCCATCTCTAAAAAATAAAATAAAATAAAAATACACTGGGCATGGTGGTGCACACCTGTAATCCCAGCTACTTGAGAGGCTGAGGTGGAGGGATCACTTGAGCCCGGGAGGTCGAGGCTCCAGTGAGCCGTGATCATGCCACTGCACTCCAGCCTGGGTAACAGAGCAAGACCCTATTTCAAAAATAAATAAATATTGCACGTCTCTTTTTTTGGCACTAAGGCAGAAGTACATAGACTGATTTCTCCAACTTTGAGCGATCCCAGATGGCTCTACTTGAACAGAAAAGAAATTGAAAGTTCAATCGTGTATAACCCCTTGTAAACAATCTGGGGGGAAAATGGTTAGGTTCTGGCTAGTGATAGTTTACTTCAATGAGGTCATGTAGCACAGTGAAAACAACAAATAATTCAACATTAGGGAGACTTGGGATCTGATCCCATTTTTGCCATTGGTTAAACAACAAGCAAGTTTACTCGGCTGCTGCAGGCTTGCGTCCTCATGCATGAAATGGACTAAACAATCTCCACATTATTAATGCTTTACGACTCTGCTTTCCAAAAATGGAAATGCATTTGAAGACAATACCAGGCCCTTGAAAATGAAGGGGGGAGGGTAAGAAACAAGCTGCAACAGAGAATAGTATCAGGCTTTTAAAGAAACAAGTTAATAGCAAAGCCAGAGGCCTTTACAGTGTCTATGCCCTTTCAGCTTGAATGTCAGCACTGGCTGTACCGACAGAAG
>NW_020264717.1:0-2103 GCF_003255815.1 Theropithecus gelada | reverse complement strand
ATATACCCAAAGGATTATAAATCATGCTGCTATAAAGACACATGCACACGTATATTTATTGCGGCACTATTCACAATAGCAAAGACTTGGAATCAACCCAAATGTCCATCAGTGACAGACTGGATTAAGAAAATGTGGCACATATACACCATGGAATACTATGCAGCCATAAAAAAGGAGGAGTTTGTGTCCTTTGTAGGGACATGGATGCAGCTGGAAACCATCATTCTTAGCAAATTATCACAAGAACAGAAAACCAAACACCGTATGTTCTCACTCATAGGTGGGAACTGAACAATGAGATCACTTGGACTCGGGAAGGGGAACATCACACACCGGGGCCTATCATGGGGAGGGGAGAGGGGGGAGGGGGGAGGGATTGCATTGGGACTTATACTTGATGTAAATGACGAGTTGATGGGTGCAGCACAGCAACATGGCACAAATATACATATGTAACAAACCTGCACGTTATGCACATGTACCCTAGAACTTAAAGTATAATAAAAAATAATTTTAAAAAAAAATTAGAACACTAATTTTTCTAATTATGTGGCAAGGGGCCACAGAGATGGAGTCTGCTCTTGCTGCATTCCTTGGTGTCTCCGGGATTCCTTTCTCTGGGACACCTAATCAATAAAACCTGTAGTAACAAGAACTTTCTCTGGAGGAGACATCACAGACTATTCATAAATAATAACAGGTCTTCAGGCATGTAAAACCTCCCCTTACTAAACCTATCTCTAAGAATGAAAAAAGGCTGGTTGCGGTGGCTGACGCCTATAATCCCAGCACTTTGGGAGGCCGAGGATGGCAGATCACGAGGTCAGGAGATCGAGACCATCCTGGATAACACGGTGAAACCTCGTCTCCACTAAAAAATATATATATATAAAAAATTAGCTGGGCATGGTGGCAGGCACCTATAGTTCCAGCTACTTGGGAGGCTGAGGCAGGAGAATGGCATGAGCCCAGGAGGCGGAGGTTGCAGTGAGCCGAGATTGCACCACTGCACTCTAGCCTGGTCGACAGAGTGAGACTCTGTCTCAAACAAACAAATGAACAAACAAACTTAAAAAAATGAAAAATATATCTACTCTCAAAACCTGAGTTTATACTAGTGATGAAACACGAAAAAACCAATGACATAAAATAATGACTGGATTTACCCCAGGGATGCAAGGATGGCTCAATATATACAAATCAATCACTGTGACACATCATATCAACAGAATGAAGGACAAAAACCAAATGATCATTTAAATTGATGCTGAAAAAACATTTGATAAAGCTCAACATCCCTGCATGATTAAAAACCCTCAAAAACGGGATATAAAACAAGCATACCTCAACACAATAAATGCCATATACAACAAATCCACAACTAGTATCATATTGAATGGGGAAAAACTGAAACCCTTTCCTCAAAGATCTGGAACATGACAAGGATACCTACCTTTCACTACTGTTATTCAACATGGTACTGGAAGTCCTAGCTAGAGCACTCAGACAAGAGAAACAAATAAAGGGCATCCAAGTTGGAAAGGAAGAAGTCAAAGTACCCTTGTTTGCAGATAACATGATTTTATATTAGGAAAAAAACTAGACTCTGCTAGAAAACTATTAGAACTGATCAACAAATTCAGTAAAGCTGCAGGATGCAAAATCAACATACGAAAATCGGTAGCATTTCTATATGCCAACAGCAAACAATGTGAAAAAGAAATAAAAAAAAAATCCCATTTCCAAGGGCCACAAATAACATACCTCAAAATTAACTTAACCAAAGAAGTGAAAGATTTCTACGATGAAAACTATAAACCACTGATGAAAAAAATTGAAGACACAAAAATGGAAAGATATTCCGTGTTCATAAATCAGAAAAATCAATATTGTTAAAACCCACTACCTAAAGCAATCGACAGATTAAATGCAATCACTATCAAAATACTAATAACATTCTTTACTGAAATAGAAAAAAAATGCTGAAATTTATATGGAACCACGAAAGACCCAGAATAGCCTAAATTATCCTGAGCAAGAAGAACAAAACTGGAGGAATCACATTACTGGACTTTAAATTTACTACAGAGCTATAGAAAC
>NW_020264716.1:1241-2103 GCF_003255815.1 Theropithecus gelada | reverse complement strand
AATCATCTCACAGAGTTACAGCATTCCCCTCAAGAAGCCTTTCGCTAAGACAGTTCTTGTGGAATTGGCAAAGTGATATTTGGAAGCACCTAGAGGGCTATGCCGAAAAAGGAAATGTCCTCAGATGAAATCTGGAAAGAAGTTCTCTGAGAAACTGCTCTGTGATGTTTGACTTCTACTCACACAGTTACATCTGTATTTCGTGGATCTCTTTGCTAACCTTCTTTCTGTGAAATCTGAGAAGAGATATTTCGTATCCCTTTCAACGCTATAGGGCCTAAGGGAATATCCTCCGATAACAAAGAGAATGAAGCTTTCTGTGATACTTCTTTGTGTTCTGTGAAATCATCTCACAGAGAAACAGCTTTCCCCTCAAGAAGCCTTTCGCTAAGACAGTTCTTGTGGAATTGGCAAAGTGATATTTGGAAGCCCATAGAGGGCTATGGTGAAAAACGAAATATCCTCAGATGAAATCTGGAAAGAAGCTTTCTGAGAAACTGCTCTGTGATGGGTGACTTCTACTCACAGAGTTACATCTGTATTTCGTAGATCACTTTGCCAGCCTTCTTTCTGTGGAATCCGAGAACAGATATTTCGGATCTCTTTGAATACTTTTGGGACAAAGGAAATATCCTGCGATAACAAAGAGAAAGAAGCTTTCTGAGAAACTTCTTTGTGTTCTGTGAAATCATCTCACAGAGTTACAGCTTTCCACTCCAGAAGCCTTTCGCTAAGACAGTTCTTGTGGAATTGGCAAAGTGATAGTTGGAAGCCCATAGAGGGCTATGGTGAAAAAGGAAATATCCTCAGATGAAATCTGGAAAGAAGCTTTCTGAGAAACTGCTTAGTGTTCTGTTAATTC
>NW_020264716.1:0-1195 GCF_003255815.1 Theropithecus gelada | reverse complement strand
TTCCAGATTTCATCTGAGGATGAAATCTGGAAAGTAGCTTTCTGAGAAACTGCTTAGTGTTCTGTTAATTCATCTCACAGAGTTTCATCTGTATTTCGTTGAACTCTTTGCTAGCCTTCTTTCTGTGGAATCTGAGAACGGATATTTCGGATAACTTTGAAGACTATAGGGCCGAAGGAAATATCCTCCGATAACGAAGACAATGAAGCTTTCTGAGATACTTCTTTGTGTTCTGTGAAATCATCTCACAGAGTTACAGCTTTCCCCTCAAGAGGCCGTTCGCTAAGACAGTTCTTGTGGAATTTGCAAAGTGATATTTGGAAGCCCAAAGAGGGCTATGGTGAAAAAGGAAATATCCTCAGATGCAATCTGGAAAGAAGTTTTCTGAGAAACTGCTTAGTGTTCTGTTAATTCATCTCAGAGAGTTATATCTGTATTTCGAGGATCTCTTTCCTAGCCTTATTTCTGTTCAATCTGAGAGCAGATATTTCGGATCACTTTGAACGCTATAGGGCCAAAGGAAATATCCTCCGATAACAAAGAGAAGATTTTTGAGAAACTTCTTTGTGTTCTGTGAAATCATCTCACAGATTTACAGCTTTCCCCTCAAGAAGCCTTTCGCTAAGACAGTTTTTGTGGAATTGGCAATGTGATATTTGGAAGCCCATAGAGGGCTATGGTGAAAAAGGAAATATCCTCAGATGAAATCTGGAAAGAAGCTTTCTGAGAAACTGGTCTGTGATGTGTGACTTCTACTCACAGAGTTACATCTGTATTTCATGGATCTCTTGGCTAGCCTTCTTTCTGTGGAATCTGAGAACAGATATTTGGGATCCCTTTGAAGACTATAGGGCCTAAGGAAATACCCTCCGATAACAAAGAGAAAGAAGCTTTCTGAGAAACTTCTTTGTGTTCTGTGAAATCATTTCACAGAGTTACACATTTCCCATCAAGAAGCCTTTCGCTAAGACAGTTATTTTGGAATTGGTAAAGTGATATTGGAAGCCCATAGAGGGCTATGGTGAAAAAGGAAATATCCTCAGATGAAATCTGGAAACAAGTTTTCTGAGAAACTGCTCTGTGATGTGTGACTTCTACTCACAGTGTTACATCTGTATTTCGTGGATCTCTTTGCTAGCCTTCTTTCTGTGGAATCTGAGAACAGATATTTCGGATCTCTTTGAAGACTATAGGG
>NW_020264715.1:0-2104 GCF_003255815.1 Theropithecus gelada | reverse complement strand
GCAAACAGACCCACGAAATACAGATGGAACTCTGTGAGTGGAATTCACACATCAGAAAGCAGTTTCTCAGAAATCTTCTTTCCAGTTTTTCTCTGAGGATAATTTAGTTTTAACCATAGCCCCCTATGGGCTTCCAAATATCACGTTGCCAATCCCACAAGAACCGGGTTAGCGAAGGGCTTCTTGAGGGGAAAGCTGTAACTCTGTGAGATGAATTAACAGAACACTAAGCAGTTTCTCAGAAAGCTTCTTTCCAGATTTCATCTGAGCATATTTCCTTTTTCAGCACAGCCCTCTATGGCCATTTAAATATCACTTTGCCAATTCCAAAAGAACAGGCGTAGCGCAGGGGTTCTTGAGGGGAAAGCTGTAACTCTGTGAGATGATTTCACAGAACACAAAGAAGTTTCTCAGAAAGATTCTTTCTCTTTGTTATTGGAGGATATTTCCTTTGAAACTAGAGCCTTCAAAGGGATCCGAAATATCAGTTATCAGATTCTACAGAAATAAGGCTAGCAAACAGATCCACGAAATACAGATGTAACTCTTTGAGTGGAAGTGACACATCACAAAGCAGTTTCTCAGAAAGCTTCTTTCCAGTTTTTCTCTGAGGATATCTCCTTTTTCACCATAGCCATCTATGAGCTTCCAAATATCCCTTTGCCAATTCCACAAGAACAGGCTTAGCGAACGGCTTCTTTAGGGGAATGCTGTAACTCTGTGAGACGAATTAACAGAACACCAAGCAGTTTCTCAGAAAGCTTCTTTCCAGATATCATCTGGTCATATTTCCTTTTTCACCACTGCCCTCTATGGGCATCGAAATATTACTTTGCGAATTCCACAAGAACAGGCTTAGCGAAAGGCTTCTTGAGGAGAAAGCTGTAACTCTGTGAGATGATTTCACAGAACACAAAGAAGTTTCTCAGAAAGCTTCATTCTCTTTGTTATCAGAGGATATTTAATTTGGTCCTATATTCTTCAAAGGGATCCGAAATATCAGTTCTCAGATTCCACAAAAATAAGGGTAGCAAACAGATCCATGAAATACAGATGTATCTCTGTCAGTGGAAGTCACACATCACAAAGCAGTTTCTCAGAGAGCTTCTGTCCAGTTTTTCACTGAGGATATTTTATTTTTCAACATAGCCCTCTATGGGCTTCCAAATATCACTTTGCCAATTCCACAAGAACAGGCTTAGCGAACGGCTTCTTGAGGGGAAAGCTGTAACTCTGTGAGATGAATTAACAGAACACTAAGCAGTTTCTCAGAAAGCTTCTTTCCAGATTTCATCTGAGCATATTTCCTTTTTCACCGCAGCCCTCTATGGGCATCGCAATATCACTTTGACTATTCCACAAGAACAGGCTTAGCGAAACTCTTCTTGAGGGGAAAGATGTAACTCTGTGAGATGATTTCACAGAACACAAAGAAGTTTCTCAAAAAGCTTCTTCCCCTTTGTTTTCGGAGGATATTTCCTTTGGCCTTAGAGCCTTCAAAGAGATCTGAAATATCAGTTCTCAGATTAAACAGAAATAAGGCTAGCAAACAGATCCACGAAATACAGATGTAACTCTGTGAGTGGAAGTCACACATCACAAAGCAGTTTCTCAGAAAGCTTCTTTCCAGGTTTTCTCTGAGGATATTTTCTTTTTCACCATAGCCCTCTATGGGCTTAGAAATATCACTTTGCAAATTCCACAAGAACAGGCTTTGCAAACGGCTTCTTGAGGGGAAAGCTGTAACCCTGTGTGATGAATTAACAGAACACTAAGCAGTTTCTCCGATAGCTTCTTTCCAGATTTCTTCTGAGGATATTTCCCTTTTCACCGTAGCCCTCTATGGGTATCAAAATATCACTTTGTCAATTCCACAAGAACAGGCTTAGCGAAACGGCTTCTTGAGGGGAAAGCTGTAACACTGTGAGATGAATTAACAGAACACTAAGCAGTTTTCAGAAAGCTTCTTTCCAGATTTCATCTGAGGATATTTCCTTTTTCACTGTAGCCCTCTATGGGCATCGTAATTTCACTTTGCCAGTTCCACAAGAACAGTGTTAGCGAAAGGCTTCTGGAGGGGAAAGCTGTTACTCTGTGAGATGAT
>NW_020264714.1:0-2104 GCF_003255815.1 Theropithecus gelada | reverse complement strand
GCAAACAGACCCACGAAATACAGATGGAACTCTGTGAGTGGAATTCACACATCAGAAAGCAGTTTCTCAGAAATCTTCTTTCCAGTTTTTCTCTGAGGATAATTTAGTTTTAACCATAGCCCCCTATGGGCTTCCAAATATCATGTTGCCAATCCCACAAGAACCGGGTTAGCGAAGGGCTTCTTGAGGGGAAAGCTGTAACTCTGTGAGATGAATTAACAGAACACTAAGCAGTTTCTCAGAAAGCTTCTTTCCAGATTTCATCTGAGCATATTTCCTTTTTCAGCACAGCCCTCTATGGCCATTTAAATATCACTTTGCCAATTCCAAAAGAACAGGCGTAGCGCAGGGGTTCTTGAGGGGAAAGCTGTAACTCTGTGAGATGATTTCACAGAACACAAAGAAGTTTCTCAGAAAGATTCTTTCTCTTTGTTATTGGAGGATATTTCCTTTGAACCTAGAGCCTTCAAAGGGATCCGAAATATCAGTTATCAGATTCTACAGAAATAAGGCTAGCAAACAGATCCACGAAATACAGATGTAACTCTTTGAGTGGAAGTGACACATCACAAAGCAGTTTCTCAGAAAGCTTCTTTCCAGTTTTTCTCTGAGGATATCTCCTTTTTCACCATAGCCATCAATGAGCTTCCAAATATCCCTTTGCCAATTCCACAAGAACAGGCTTAGCGAACGGCTTCTTTAGGGGAATGCTGTAACTCTGTGAGATGAATTAACAGAACACCAAGCAGTTTCTCAGAAAGCTTCTTTCCAGATATCATCTGGTCATATTTCCTTTTTCACCACTGCCCTCTATGGGCATCGAAATATTACTTTGCGAATTCCACAAGAACAGGCTTAGCGAAAGGCTTCTTGAGGAGAAAGCTGTAACTCTGTGAGATGATTTCACAGAACACAAAGAAGTTTCTCAGAAAGCTTCATTCTCTTTGTTATCAGAGGATATTTAATTTGGTCCTATATTCTTCAAAGGGATCCGAAATATCAGTTCTCAGATTCCACAAAAATAAGGGTAGCAAACAGATCCATGAAATACAGATGTATCTCTGTCAGTGGAAGTCACACATCACAAAGCAGTTTCTCAGAGAGCTTCTGTCCAGTTTTTCACTGAGGATATTTTATTTTTCAACATAGCCCTCTATGGGCTTCCAAATATCACTTTGCCAATTCCACAAGAACAGGCTTAGTGAACGGCTTCTTGAGGGGAAAGCTGTAACTCTGTGAGATGAATTAACAGAACACTAAGCAGTTTCTCAGAAAGCTTCTTTCCAGATTTCATCTGAGCATATTTCCTTTTTCACCGCAGCCCTCTATGGGCATCGCAATATCACTTTGACTATTCCACAAGAACAGGCTTAGCGAAACTCTTCTTGAGGGGAAAGATGTAACTCTGTGAGATGATTTCACAGAACACAAAGAAGTTTCTCAAAAAGCTTCTTCCCCTTTGTTTTCGGAGGATATTTCCTTTGGCCTTAGAGCCTTCAAAGAGATCCGAAATATCAGTTCTCAGATTAAACAGAAATAAGGCTAGCAAACAGATCCACGAAATACAGATGTAACTCTGTGAGTGGAAGTCACACATCACAAAGCAGTTTCTCAGAAAGCTTCTTTCCAGGTTTTCTCTGAGGATATTTTCTTTTTCACCATAGCCCTCTATGGGCTTAGAAATATCACTTTGCAAATTCCACAAGAACAGGCTTCGCAAACGGCTTCTTGAGGGGAAAGCTGTAACCCTGTGTGATGAATTAACAGAACACTAAGCAGTTTCTCCGATAGCTTCTTTCCAGATTTCTTCTGAGGATATTTCCCTTTTCACCGTAGCCCTCTATGGGTATCAAAATATCACTTTGTCAATTCCACAAGAACAGGCTTAGCGAAACGGCTTCTTGAGGGGAAAGCTGTAACACTGTGAGATGAATTAACAGAACACTAAGCAGTTTTCAGAAAGCTTCTTTCCAGATTTCATCTGAGGATATTTCCTTTTTCACTGTAGCCCTCTATGGGCATCGTAATTTCACTTTGCCAGTTCCAGAAGAACAGGCTTAGCGAAAGGCTTCTGGAGGGGAAAGCTGTTACTCTGTGAGATGAT
>NW_020264713.1:0-2104 GCF_003255815.1 Theropithecus gelada | reverse complement strand
CACCATAGCCCTCTAGGGGCTTCCAAATATCACTTTGCCAATTCCACAAGAACTGTCTTAGCGAAAGGCTTCTTGAGGGGAAAGCTGTAACTCTGTGAGATGATTTCACAGAACACAAAGAAGTTTCTCAGAAAGCTTCTTAATCTTTGTTATCAGAGGATATTTCCTTTGTCCCTATAGTCTTCAAAAGGATCCGAAATATCTGTTCTCAGATTCCAGAGAAATAAGGCTAGCAAAGAGATCCACGAAATACAGATGCAACTCTGTGAGTGGAAGTCACACATCACAAAGCCGTTTCTCAGAAAGCTTCTTTCCAGATTTCATCTGAGGATATTTCCTTTTTCACCATAGCCCTCTACGGTCTTCCAAATATCACTTTGCCTATTCCACAAGAACTGTCTTAGCGAAAGGCTTCTTGAGGGGTAAGCTGTAACTCTGTGAGATGATTTCACAGAACACAAAGGAGTTTCTCAGAAAGCTTCTTTCTCTTTGTTATCGGAGGATATTTCCTTTGGACCTATAGTCTTCAAAGGGATCCGGAATATCTGTTCTCAGATTCCACAGAAATAAGGCTAGCAAAGAGATCCACGAAATACAGATGTAACTCTGTGAGTGGAAGTCACACATCACAAAGCCGTTTCTCAGAAAGCTTCTTTCCAGATTTCATCTGAGGATATTTCCTTTTTCACCGCAGCCCTCCACGGGCTTCCAAATATCACTTTGCCAATTCCACAAGAACTGTCTTAGCGAAAGGCTACTTGAGGGGAAAGCTGTAACTCTGTGAGATGATTTCACAGAACACAAAGAAGTTTCTCAGAAAGCTTCTTTCTCTTTGTTATCGGAGGATATCTCCTTTGGCCCTAGAGTCTTCAAAGGGATGCGAAATATCTGTTCTCAGATTCCACAGAAATAAGGCTAGCAAAGAGATCCACAAAATACAGATGTAACTCTGTGAGATGAATTAACAGAACACTAAGCAGTTTCTCAGAAAGCTTCTTTGCAGATTTCATCTGAGGATATTTGCTTTTTCACCATAGCCCTCTATGGGCTTCCAAATATCACTTTGCCAATTTCACAACAACTGTCTTAGGGAAAGGCTTCTTGAGAGGAAAGCTGTAACTCTGTGAGGTGGTTTCAGAGAACACAAAGAAGTTTCTCAGAAAGCTTCTTTCTCTTTGTTATCGGAGGATATTTCCTTTGGCCCTAGAGTCTTCAAAGGGATCCGTAATATCTGTTCTCAGATTCCACAGAAATAAGGCTAGGAAAGTGATCCACGAAATGCAGAGGTAACTCTGTGAGATGAATTAACAGAACACTAAGCAGTTTCTCAGAAAGCTTCTTTCCAGATTTCATCTGAGGACATTTCCTTTTTCAACATAGCCCTCTATTGGCTTCCAAATATCACTTTGCCAATTCCACAAGAACTGTCTTAGCGAAATACTTCTTGAAGGGAAAGCTGTAACTCTGTGAGATGATTTCACAGAACACAAAGAAGTTTCTCAGAAAACTTCTTTCTCTTTGTTATCGGAGGATATTAACTTTGGACCTATAGTCTTCAAAAGGATCCGAAATATCTGTTCTCAGATTCCACAGAAATAAGGCTAGCAAAGAGATCCACGAAATATAGATGTAACTCTGTGAGATGAATTAACAGAACACTAAGCAGTTTCTCAGAAAGCTTCTTTCCAGATTTCATCTGAGGATATTTCCTTTTTCACCATAGCTCTGTATGGGCTTCCAAATATCACTTTGCCACTTCCACAAGAACTGTCTTAGCGAAAGGCTTTTTGAGGGGAAAGCTGTAACTCTGTGAGATGATTTCACAGAACACAAAGAAGTTTCTCAGAAAGCTTCTTCTCTTTGTTATCGGAGGATATTTCCTTTGGCCCTACAGTCTTCAAAGGGATCTGAAATATCTGTTCTCAGATTCCACAGAAATAAGGGTAGCAAAGAGATCCATGAAATACACATGTAACTCTGTGAGATGAATTAACAGAACACTAAGTAGTTTCTCAGAAAGCTTCTTTCCAGATTTCATCTGAGGATAATTCCTTTTTCACCATAGCCCTCTAGGGGCTTCCAAATATCACTTTGCCAATTCCAC
>NW_020264712.1:0-8362 GCF_003255815.1 Theropithecus gelada | reverse complement strand
ACTCAGAGGCCTGCAGAACAGAGAAAGTGAGACTTTTAATGATGGTCTTGCAAGATCGGGTGTCTGATGGGCAGACACACCCAGCACAGTTTCAACAAGCAATCCACAATGCATTGCTATCCTAGTCAGCTCAGGGGCTCTTCAAGTATTTGACTTATGACCTAAGTAGCTGGGTAGGCTGATAAGAACAGACAAAGAGCTATTTTGCAGGCTAGTAAACTTTCAACTTAGACTAAACTTCTTTGTTAAAATGAGGACAACTAAGTGGGGTGGAAGCGGGGAGCCAACAAGCCGGCATTGCCTATCCAACCAGGAGCCTAGTGTGTCTTCTGTCCTTTGCTGACCTAAACACGTTCAAGGCACTTTGCCTTAAAAATGGACCACTGTATATATTATTTCCTTCACCTGATTTCTTTCCTTCTCAATTAATGTTGATATAAGAATATGATGAGGCACATTATGTACAACATACACAATAGTCCTTCTTGGGGTGGAGTTCAGTGGGAACGTCTTCCCATCTAATACATGACACACTAGGATGTTTTTAAATGACAGCATCCATCATCAACTGTAATGCAGAGGCATTTTCCTCCACACCAGTTTTCCTCTTTGAATTACGCATTGTACTAATTTACCAATCTAAATCAACTTCAAAGAAATTCTGTGGGAAAAAGCTCTTGTATTTTCCACACATGTCCTCTATGCTAGAATGCTTTGTCTTTGACATGGACTCAACCAGTTTTACAACTAGTTTTCTGAAGTCATGAAGAAACTAACAGGTCTGTGTAAGGGGTGTAGCAGAATTGATCTGATCCTCATAGCATCATCTTTTCTCTCGTTGCAGATTTTACCATCACCCATCCAGGGTACGTACCTTGAATTAACTCACTTTCTGAGAAACAAACTTGTTGGCTTTAATATACAGAAACCTTAATCTGGGTTCCTGTTAAAAACTATTGGGGATCTGGTGAGAGCAAATGATTTTGCAAGTGTATAGCTGTGAGTAGAGGGGCTGTAGAAATGTGTGTGAACCCAGAGGACCAACCAGGAGATTTTGTGTGAGCCAGTGTGTCTTTACCTGGAGTAGGAGAAGTGAGTGCAGCTCTCACTGACTTATCCTGATGTTGGTGGTTCTAAAGAGTGGATTCTGGAGAATCTCATCAGGGAAGAGGATGCCTTTCCAGGTAGGTAAGAAGATTTCAGGTGGGATCTAATAAAACAGCATTTCTAGGAACCTTCATGTTATGCCTGCTGCTTGGGAGGCTGAGGTAGGGTGTAGAAAGAGAAAAAAAAATAGTAAATATAAGCCATGTTTGTTCTTTTCAAAGTTTAATGTCATCATGGTGGGAAGTGTTATGTTTATGGGCTTTTGCGTATCCTGTGTTTTCGATCACCTCTTCTTGCTTTATTATTTAAAGATGATTTTTCTGAGAATACCTGCTCTTTTCTGTCTCTGCCACTACAAAATCTCAGAGCCTGTGGTTTGGGACACAGTTCTACCACAGGCAGTTACTTCATCCTGGATATAAAATTATTCTGCAGTGTGCCCAAATGCTTAGGAGAAATTGATCCTCACCTTATGAACTGTTAAGTTTCATGACCACATATTCCTTTGTCTGTCCTTGCTGTTTATCTCTGGTATCAAGCCATCTCCCTGGGCATGGAGGACAGAATGAAAATTCACTCTGGGCTCATTGCAAAAGCTCCAGTGTCTTGGAAAGGAGGGAGAAGCACAACCTGGAGCACACTGTCAGCATTCCATTTCTTCATTTGAATGAGAATATGCAGTTTTACCATCATTTGTGGAAGAGGCTTTCCTTTCCCCATTGTGTATTCTTGGCATCTTTGTTGAAGATCAGCTGACTCTGTGTGTGCATTTAATTCTGGGCTTTCGATTCTATATCTGTGATACTTATGTGTGCCCCCACACTAGAAGCAGGCTGTCTGAATTTCTCTGTTTTTTGTAGATTTCAGTCTCATGAATGTGCTTCCTCCAACACAATTCTTTTTCAACGTTACCATGGTTATTTGAGGCACATAAAAATCCATTAAAGTCTTAGGATTAATTTTTCCATTTCTGCACAGATGGCTGTTGTCAGTTTGGTAGCAGTTTTTGTGAGTCTGTAGATCATGTGTGTATTATGTGTTAGTCAGGTTTACTCTTCCGATCCATGAATATGGGAAGCCTTTCAACTTATTTGTATGTTCTTTACTTACTAGAATCTTTATGTTGACAGCTGATTAGTTAGATTTAACATGATCGATATAAATTTGTGAGTTCTTTTTTTTTTCTTTTTTTTTTTTTTTTGAGACGGAGTCTCACTCTGTCACTATACTGGGGTGCAGTGATGTGATCTCCGCTCACTGCCACCTCCACCTCCAGGGTTCAAGTGATTCTCCTGCCTTATCATCCCGAGTAGCTGAGACTACAAGTGCATGCCACCACACCCAGCTGATTTTTGTATTTCTAGTAGAGGCATGGTTTTACCATGTTGGCCAGGATGGTCTCAATCTCTTGACCTTGTGATCCGCCTGCCTCAGCCTCCCAACATGCTTGATTACAGGATTGTAACAGGATTACAGGCATGAGTCACCCCTCCCGACCAAATTTGTGATTTGTTATACCAATATTTTGTATGTCTGAATGAATAGGCATCAAATAAAAAAATTTGTGTAAACTCGTTAACCAAAAATCAGCCCCGTACTCATGGACATTTTTTCATGAATTTGTTCATTAGTATACATTTCGTTATTTCAGTAGATCATGTACATTTGAACCTGGAAACTTATTCTCATGGCAGAAAGTGTTCAGAGTCACGTCTCTCAGCTTCACTGGTGTAGGTTGCACAGGCTCGGTGAGCTTGGCCTGTTTGAATGAAGGCTGATCTTCAGGGAATCTCCTGAGGGAGAATGACACAGAGTTGCTGAAGCCCCTGATCACAGGGGTCCAAAAGGTTGTGTGCACACACCATGGTTCCAGAATAAGACTTACAAGGAGGAAATCATGACTATTTTATTTTTATTTTTATTTTTTTTATTTTTTTTTATCTTTTTTTTTTTTTTGAGACTGAGTCTCGCTCTGTCGCCCAGGCTGGAGTGCTGTGGCCGGATCTCAGCTCACTGCAAGCTCCGCCTCCCGGGTTCCCGCCATTCTCCTGCCTCAGCCTCCCGAGTAGCTGGGACTACAGGCGCCCGCCACCTCGCCCGGCTAGTTTTTTGTATTTTTTAGTAGAGACGGAGTTTCACCGTGTTAGCCAGGATGGTCTCGATCTCCTGACCTCGTGATCCGCCCGTCTCGGCCTCCCAAAGTGCTGGGATTACAGGCTTGAGCGACTATTTTGAATTGTAGCATTTTAATATATTTTTTTAATGATCTATATTGGTTCACGCCTATAATCCCAGCACTTTGGGAGGCCAAGGTGGGTGAATCACGAGGTCAGGAGATCCAGACCATCCTGGCTAACATGGTGAAACCCTGTCTCTACTAAAAATACAAAAAATTAGCCAGGCATGGTGGTGGACGCCTGTAGTTCCAGCTACTCGGGAGGCTGAGGCAGGAGAATGGCATGAACCCGGGAGGCAGAGCTTGCAGTGAGTGGAGATTGCACGACTGCACTCCAGCCTGGGCGACAGAGTGAGACTCCGTCTCAAAAAAAAAAAAAAAAAAAAAGCTGTTTGTTTAGAAGAGTTTCAAAACATTTGAGAGGGAGGAAGGCATTCTTCCATTGACCCTTCATGTGTGCTTTAGTTCCATTTGGGGTTGACTGTTTTGTGTTGCTGCATGATGCCTCTAGTACAAGGCCAAGGCCTCCATGTCTCATGTCTTTCCTGCTCCCCTTGTCTGCCATCCCTCTTCCACTAGGGGAATAGCCCAGCATCAACTCAGTCCATGGTTGTTAATCAACCACCTCCATATACCACATCCAGCAAAGCTCCCTGAGTAACTCACAGTCACAAACACCCAGGACACTGATATTTCCTCTGTGTCCTTCCAGGTTCTTCTGAGGAAAACCTGAATTTAGTATGCCCACCACCAAGTGAGGCTGATGATTGGGATGATGATGATGAGGATAATTATATCATTGAGGTAAGACCACCTTTCTTTGTCTTCTAAGAAAATGTTGGTTTTCTGATGTGAGAAACAAACTCACTAGTCCAAACCCAAAGAATGGACTCAGGGAGCTGAAAAATAGAAAAAGTGAGATTTTCTTTCCTTTTTTTTCTTTTTCTTTTTCTTTTTTTTTTTTTTTTTTAAGAAAGAGTCTGGTTCAGTTGGCCAGGCTGCAGTGCAGTGGTGCAATCTCGGCTCCATCTTCTGGGCTCAATGAATTGTCCTGCCTCAGCCTCCTGAGTAGCTGGGATTACAGGCATGTGTCCCCATGCCTAGCTAATTTTTGTATTCTTAGTAGAGATGGTGTTTCAGCATGTTGGCCAGGCTGGTCTCGAACTCCTGACCTCAGTAATCTGCCCACCTCAGCTTCCCAAAGTGCTGGGATTACAGGCGTGAGCCACCCTGCCTGGCCGAAAGTGAGACTTTTCTTTTTTTTTTTTTTTTTTTTGAGACGGAGTCTCGCTCTGTCTCCCAGGCTGGAGTGCAGTGGCCGGATCTCAGCTCACTGCAAGCTCCGCCTCCCGGGTCCACGCCATTCTCCTGCCTCAGCCTCCCGAGTAGCTGGGACTACAGGCGCCCACCACCTCACCCGGCTAGTTTTTTTTTGTATTTTTTAAGTAGAGACGGGGTTTCACCGTGTTAGCCAGGATGGTCTCGATCTCCTGACCTCATGATCCACCCGTCTCGGCCTCCCAAAGTGCTGGGATTACAGGCTTGAGCCACCGCGCCCGGCCAACGAAAGTGAGACTTTTCATGACAGTGTTTCAAGATCCGGTATCTTATGGGCAGACACACCCAGCACAGTTTCCACAAGCAATTTATCCCCTAGTGTGCAGATCCCTCCCCTGGTTCCTCATAGGCTGAGTACTATGGGGTCACAATCTTCCCAGGTGTTGCCTATTGACTTTTGGGGAGGGGGTTTAGGTATTTTTCTAGGGTTGTCTTACTGCATTTTGTTGCAGCCCACAATGCATTGCCGTCCTAGTCAGCTGTAGCTGGGCAGGCTGATAAGAACAGACAAAGCGAGCTATTTTGCAGTCTAGTAAACTTTTATCTTAATCTTCTTTGGTCGAAGTGAGGGCAACTAAGTGGGGAGGAGGTGGGGCCAACAAGCAGGCATTGCCCATCCAAGCAGGAGCCTGGCATATCCTATTTCTTCTGTCCTTTGCTGACCTAAACCGGTACAAGACACTTTGTGTTAGAAATGGACCACTGTATACATTATTTCCTTCACCTGATTTCTTTCCTTCTCAATTAATTTTGATATAAAAATATGACAAGGCACATTATGTACAACATACACAATTCTCTTTGTGAGAATGGAGTTCAGTCTGAGTTTCTTTTCATCGAATACATGACACACTAGGATGGTTTTGAAGGACAGCATCCATCATCAACTGTAATGCAGAGGAATTTTCCTCCACACCAGTTTTTCTCCTTGGATTAGGCCGTGTACATTTACCAACTTAAATCACCTTCAGAGAAATTCTGTGGGAAAAGCTCTTGTCTTTTCCACACGTGTCCTCTATGCTAGAATGTTTGGCCTTTGACCTTGACTCACCACTGTTTCGCAAGTAGTTTTGTGAAGTCATCAGGAGACTAACAGATCTGTGTAAGGGGTGCAGCAGAATTGATCTAATCCTCATGGCATCTTCTTTTGTCTCATTGCAGATTTTACCATTGTCTGACCAGGGTACGTACCTTGAACTAACTCACTTTCTGAGAAACAAACTTTCTGGCTTTAACATATAGAAACCTTAATCTGGGTTCCTGTTAAAAATATTGAGGGTGCGGCGAGAGCAAATGATTTTGTAAGCGTATAGCTATGAGCAGAGGGGCTGTAGAAATGTGTGTGAACCCAGAGGACCAACCAGGAGATTTTGTGTGAGCCGGTGTGTCTTCACCTGGAGTCGGAGAAGTGAGTGCAGCTCTCACTGACTTATCCTGATGTTGGTGGCTCTAAAGAGTGGATTCTGGAGAATCTCAGCAGGGAAGAGGATGCCTTTCCAGGTAGGTAAGAAGATTGCAGGTGGGATCTAATAAAACAGCATATTCCAGGAACCTTCATGTTATACCTGCTACTTGGCAGGGCTAGGGAGGGTGTAGAAAGAAAAAGAAAAGGTAAATATAAGTGAACTTTGTTATTTTCGGAGTTTAATGTCATCATGGTGAGAAGTGTCATGTTTATGAGCTTTTGAGTATCCTGTATTTTCAATCACCTCTTCTTACTTTATTGTTTAAAGATGATCTTTCTAAAACACCTGCTGTTTTCTGCCTCTGCCACTGCAAAATCTCAAAACCTTTGGTTTAGGACAGAGTTCTGTCACAGGCAGTTACTTAATGCTGGAGACAAAATTTTTCTGTGGTGTGCCCAGATGCATAGGAGAAATCAATCCTCACCTTATAAACTGTTAGGTTTCCTGGCAGCACACTCATTCGTCTGTTTTTCCTGCTTACCTCTGGTATCAAGAGTCTTCCTGGGCATGAAGGACAGAATGAAAATTCACTCTGGGCTCACTGCAAAAGCTCCAGTGTCTTGGAAATGGAGAGAGAAGCATAACCTTGAGCACACTGTCAGCATTCTATGTCTTTATTTGAATGAGAATATGCACTTTTACCATCATTTGTGGAAGAGGCTGTCCTTTCCCCATTGTGTATTTTTGACACCTTTGTTGAAGATCAGTTTACTGTATATGTATGCATTCAATTCTGGGCTCTCTATATCTGTGAAACTTAACTTATGGGTGCCCCCTCGCTAGAACCATGCTGTCTGAATTTCTGCATTTTTTTGTATGTGTGGATTTCAATCTCATGAATGTGTATTCTCTAACACTATTTCTTTTTAAACATCATCATGGTTACTTGAGGCACATAAAATTCATTAAAATAGTAGGATTGTCTTTTCCATTTCTGCACAGATGGCTGTTACCAGTTTGATAGTAATTGTTGTGAGTCTGTAGATCATGTGTGTAGTATTGTGTGTTAGTCAGGTTTGGTCTTCCTATCCATGAATACAGGATGCCTTTCCACTTATTTGTACCGTCTTTACTTCCTAGGATCTTCATGTTGACAGCTGATAAGTTAGATTTAACATGACTGACAGAAATTTTTGATTGCTTATACCAATATTTAGTATCATATATATTCATATATATATATGATGCCTATTCATTCAGAATACTCTCTCTCTCGCTCTCTCTCTATATATATCTATAGATATATATATATATATCTATAGATATATATAGAGAGAGAGCGAGAGAGAGAGATGGAGTTTCTCTCTTCTTGCCCAGGCTGGAGTGCAATGGCGAGATCTTGGTTCACTGCAACCTCTGCCTCCCAGATTCAAGGGATTCTCCTGCCTCAACCTCCTGAGTAGCTGGGATTACAGGTGCTCACCAGCATGCCTGGCCAATTTTTTGTATTTTTAGTAGACACAGGGTTTCACCATGTTGGCCAGGCTGGTCGTGAACTCTTGACATCAGGTCATCCGCCCACCTCAGCCTCCCAAAGTGCTGGAATTACAGGTGTGAGCCAGAGTGCTCAGCCAAAAAAATAATTTTTACGTAAGCTAGTTAACCAAAAATCACCCCCGTACTCATGAACATTTTTTCATGAATTCATTCATTTCTATTGGTATACATTTCCTCATTTCAGTAGAGAATGTGTATTTGAACCTGGAAGCTTATCCTCATGGCAGAAAGTGTTCAGAGTCATGTCTCTCAGCTTCACTGGTGTAGGTAGAGCAGACTGTGTGAGATTGGCCTGTTTGAAGGAAGCCTGATTTTTAGGGAATCTCCTCAGGGAGAGTCCTCACACAGGAGCTGCTGGAGCACCTGATCACAGGGGTCCAAAAGGGTGTGTAGAAGTGGTTCCAGAAGAAGACTTACAAAGAGGAAATCATGACTATTTTTAATTACAGCATTTTAACATTGAATTTTTAAATGATCTCTATGAAAAAGAATGTGTGATTAATAGAATAGAGTAATTTGGGTAAAATTGAGTCCATTTCACCATAAAATTGACTTTTAATCAAATAATAAATCCTTTAAAACAGATGCTAAATGTAGTACCAGCATAATTGGATCCTAGTGTACTGACAGGGTCTTGAATATGTTAAGAAAATGCTGTTTGTTTTGAAGAGTTTCAAAACATTTGAGAGGGAGAAAGGACTTTTCCACTGACCCTCAGTATGCATTTTAGATCCATTTGGGGTTGTATGTTTTGTGTTGCTGCCTGATGCCTCTAGTA
>NW_020264711.1:0-2104 GCF_003255815.1 Theropithecus gelada | reverse complement strand
CACGAAATACAGATGTATCTCTGTGTGATGAATTAACAGAACCTTAAGCAGTTTCTCAGAAAGCTTCTTTCCATATTTCATCTGAGGATACTTCCTTGTTCACCATAGCCCTCTATGGGCTTCCAAATATCACTTTGCCAATTCCACAAGAACTGTCTTAGCGAAAGTATTCTTGAGGGGAAAGTTGTAACTCTGTGAGATGATTTCACAGAACACAAAGAAGTTTCTCAGAAAGCTTCTTTCTCTTTGTTATCGGAGGCTATTTCCTTTGGCCCTATAGTCTTCAACGGGATCTGAAATATCTGTTCTTAGATTCCACAGAAATAAGGCTAGCAAATAGATCCACGAAATAAAGATGTAACTCTGTGAGATGATTTCACAGAACACAAAGAAGTTTCTCAGAAAGCTTCTTTCTCTTTGTTATCGGAGGCTATTTCCTTTGGCACTATGGTCTTCAACGGGATCCGAAATATCTGTTCTCAGATCCCACCGAAATAAGGCTAGCAAAGAGATCCAGGAAATACAGATGTAACTCTGTGAGATGAATTAACAGAACACTCAGCGGTTTCTCAGAAAGCTTCTTTCCAGATTTCATCTGAGGATATTTCCTTTTTCACCATAGCCCTATAAGTGTTTCCAAATATCACTTTGCCAATTCCACAAGACCTGTCTTAGCGAAAGGCTTCTTGAGATGAAAGCTGTAACTCTGTGAGATGATTTGACAGAACAAAAAGAAGTTTCTCAGAAAGCTTCTTTCTCTTTGTTATCGAAGGATATTTCCTTTGGCCCTATAGTCTTCAAAGGGATCCGAAATATCTGTTCTCCGATTCCATAGAAATAAGGCTAGCAAAGAGATCCACGAAATACAGATGTAACTCTGTGAGATGAATTAACAGAACGCTAAGCATTTTCTCAGAAAGCTTCTTTCCAGATTTCATCTGAGGATATTTCCTTTTTCGCCATAGCCCTCTATGGGCTTCGAAATATCACTTTGCGAATTCCACAAGAACTGTCTTAGTGAAAGGCTTCTAGAGGGGAAAGCTGTAACTCCGTGAGATGATTTCGCAGAAGACAAAGAAGTTTCTCAGAAAGCTTCTTTCCCTTTGTTATCAGAGGCTATTTCCTTTGGCCCTATAGTCTTCAAAGGGATCTGAAATATCTGTTCTGAGATTCCACAGAAATAAGGTTAGCAAATAGATCCACGAAATAAAGATGTAACTCTGTGAGATGATTTCACAGAACACAAAGAAGTTTCTCAGAATGCTTCTTTCTCTTTGTTATCGGAGGCTAATTCCTTTGGCCCTATAGTCTTCAACGGGATCTGAAATATCTGTTCTCAGATTCCACAGAAATAAGGCTAGCAAAGAGATCCACGAAATACAGATGTAACTCTGTGAGATGAATTAACAGAACACTCAGCGGTTTCTCAGAAAGCTTCTTTCCAGATTTCATCTTAGGATATTTCCTTTTTCACCATAGCCCTCTATGGGCTTCCAAATATCACTTTGCCAATTCCACAAGGACTGTCTTAGCGAAAGGCTTCTTGAGGGAAAAGCTGTAACTCTGTGAGATGATTTCACAGAACACAAAGAAGTTTCTCAGAAAGTTTCTTTCTCTTTGTTATCGGAGGATATTTCCTTTGGCCCTATAGTCTTCAAAGGGATCCGAAATATCTGTTCTCAGATTCCACAGAAATAAGGCTATCAAAGAGGTCCACGAAATACAGATGTAACTCTGTGAGATGAATTAACAGAACACTCAGCAGTTTCTCAGAAAGCTTCTTTCCAGATTTCATCTGAGGATACTTCCTTTTTCACCATAGCCCTCTAAGGCCTTCCAAATATCACTTTGCCAATTCCACAAGAAATGTCTTAGCGAAAGGCTTCTTGAGGGGAAAGCTGTAACTCTGTGAGATGATTTCACAGAACACAAAGAAGTTTCTCAGAAAGATTCTTTCTCTTTGTTATTGGAGGATATTTCCTTTGGCCCTAGAGTCTTCACAGGGATCCGAAATATCTGTCCTCAGATTCCACAGAAATAAGGCTAGCAAAGACATCCACGAAATACAGATGTATCTCTGTGTGATGAATTAACAGAACCTTAA
>NW_020264710.1:0-2104 GCF_003255815.1 Theropithecus gelada | reverse complement strand
TTTTTTTTTTTTTTTTTTTTTTTTTTGAGACAGAGTCTCGCGCTGTGTCACCCAGGCTGGAGTGCAGTGGCGTGATCTCGGCTCACTGCAAGCTCCGCCTCTCAGGTTCACGCCATTCTCCTGCCTCAGCCTCCGAGTAGCTGGGACTACAGGCGCCCGCCACCACGCCCGGCTAGTTTTTTGTATTTTTAGTAGAGACGGGGTTTCACCATGTTAGCCAGGATGGTCTCGATCTCCTGACCTCGTGATCCACCCGCCTCGGCCTCCCAAAGTGCTGGGATTACAGGCTTGAGCCACCGCGCCCGGCCGTGAAACCCCATTTCTACTAAAAATACAAAAAATTAGCCAGGCATGGTGGCGTGCGCCTGTAATTCCAGCTACTCGGGAGGCTGAGGCAGGAGAATCGCTTGAACCCAGGAAGTGGAGGTTGCAGTGAGCCGAGATTGCATCATTGCACTCCAGCCTGGGCAACAAGAGTGAAACTCTGTAAAAAAAAAAAAAAAAAAAAAAAAAATCCAGGGTACGTTTGAACTCACCTTGAGATATGGGTGTCTGCAGATGGTAAGGGACCTGTGGAGGGGCTCTGTCGGTTGGAAGCACCATTGCTCTGGGCCATCCACTCGGATACGGAGACTGCTGTTGGAAATGCAGCATCGCCTTGAAAGTGGCTTTGTAGTTGAGATTTTTTTCCTGGAAACATTTACAGCTTGGAACTGTTCTATCTGACCAAATATGAGGAGTTTAGAGTTGCCCCAAAAGTGGCAGCAAGGGAGCTGCCTCAAAGACTTCCCCAGCCTGTCCGGAGATGGAATTGGTTGGGATTCCAAGGAAAGAAGTGGTAAACGATCAGTCCAGAGCATTTCTTCCAGACATTTTCACATGGAGCTTCAGCTTTCTTGGGATCGACGGTGAGGCAAGGGATGCTTTACCCAAGCACGTTTGCAGGAAGGGAGTCTGGCTATGGAGCTTAGATGAGAGTTTAAGGGACTGGGCTCAGGGCAGGGCCAGTTTCTACGTATTCAGCAATAGGGTTGACTGTGTTTTTAAGCAACCTAAACAGCTTTTTCAGGTAATGTGCCAGGCCCCAGCCTGGGTTCAAGGCTGCAGGGAACACGCAGTGGCCAGGTCCCGGAGCAGTGAAAGGACTCTGTGTTTCTCAATCAGTAGAGAAAGAAAGAGGGGGAACTGGAAGACCCTGTGAATCCCAATCTCAGACAGGGATGAGCAATCCAGGCTGGCCCAGAGCATAAGCACCGTGACCATGTGAGGCCTGAGTGGCTCGCTGTGGAGGGTCTGCTTGCTCAGTGGGCTCTTGACTCAGCCAGGTAGTGGTTGCAGTGGATGGAGGAAGCCCGCTCACCCCAGACAGGATCTCAGGGCCTCAGAGCCCTGGCATCTGCACCCTGGACACAAGGAAGGTGCCTATGAGGTGGACGCACTAGCCAGGCTCTCTCCCCCTCCTGCTCCTGTGTTACCCTGGTGTGCCCCCCTCACGGGCCAGGCTGGGGCACAGGGTTGCCGGCGCCTACCAGCCCTGGGGGTCTGGAGGGCGGCTGGGGAAGCAGACCCCTGTCCTTCCTGATCCTTCGCGACATGCTCCCTGAGCAGCCAGGCACTTAGGTGACCAGAGAGGGTGTGGGGCTGAGGGAGCCGAACTGGGGGCTGCAGAGGCGGGGGTGGGAGTGCTGGGATCATCCGCACGGGGAGAGGCGAGGCCGGCGTCTGTTTTTCACCTGGGTCTCCCTGGGGGGGTTCGGGGGTGCCTGACTCTTCCCTCCTTTGGTTTGCGCAGATTTCCCCGCGCGGGTTCGGATCAGCACGCCGGGGGAGCCCGGCTTACGTCCCTCCTGGACCTCCGCCCCGTTCTTCCCGTGGGGAGGGGCGCGTCAGGCGGATCCTGCGCCCTCCGGTCGCTGGGCTTCCCCGGGAGCCACGCGGGAAGGTCCAGGCAGCCGAGACGCAGGCAGCGTCCTCGCCGAGGCTGCGGGTTCGTGGCCATCCGGGGTAGGCAAGCAGGCTCTGCCGGAGGCAGAAGGAACCCGAGGGAGGCGGGGTGGAGGGCGGCGCGGGGCCGGGGCGGGGCGGGCCCGGGGGGCTGATCCGA
>NW_020264709.1:0-2106 GCF_003255815.1 Theropithecus gelada | reverse complement strand
TGCTTGCTAAGTGTGAAAATCCCTCTTCTCCTTCTGTTTCCCTGCTGATCAACTGCTGTGGCCAAAGGCTGACTTTAGCCAAAAGCTAAATGTTTGCAAAAATTTAATATAAATTTATATTAAATATAGAAATAGAAACAAAAGGGCTAAATCTGCCTATGTTACAGGATCTCGGTTAATGCTAAGAGCTCAGAAGACCTGGGTCAATTACATAGTCTCTTTCTCTGCCAAGTCCATTAAACAGCCCCTAAAATAAAGGCTATGGGTCTTGGGTTCTCCCAAAACTTTGAGAAATAAAGAGGTGGTCTCTGTGCTGGGTTGTGTGAATTGCACCTCTCACCTGACAGTGGCTTGTGGTGTCCCTGAAGTCTAAAAGCTACATGATGCTCCCTGGGAAGTGGCTGCTTTCTGACTGGTATGCTTGGATCAGTGCCATGGACAGTCATTGGTGGCCCAGAAATCTTTACTTATTTCAGGCTGGTCCAACTCCAAAAAATAATGTGTCCACCCTACCATTGTTCTCCTCTTCACTGAGCTTCCCTTTCTCAGTTACATGCTGAAACCCCAAGACTCACAAATATCACCTTCTCCTACGCCAACAAAATGCACGATGATGTAACCCCAAAGTCTTCCGGCCTCACCAGCCTATAGGAAAGAATGAAATTACATCTGAAACACAGCAGGGGCTGCCACTCCCTGAATGTAATATAACTATGGTATTCCACAATTATAACACCGCCATTCTTTCATAAAATATTCATAGTTGTTCCACGGCGGGCAAATCTATGCTAGCCTACCCCCAAAGTACAAGGAAGCTGAAAGGCTGAAGAAAGCGGCTGACAAATCCTATCCCTTAGAAAGTGACTGGATGCGGTGGCTCACCCCTGTAATCCCAGCACTTTGGGAGGCCAAGGTGGGTAGATCACCTGAGGTCAGGAGTTGGAGACCAGCCTGACCAACATGGTGAAACCCTGTCTCTACTAAAAATACAGAAAATTAGCCGGATGTGGAGGTGCATGCCTGTGGTCCCAGCTATTCAGGAGGCTGAGGCAGGAGAATTGCTTGAACCCGGGAAGCAGAGGCTGCGGCGAGCCGAGATTGCACCATTGCACTTCAGCTTGGGCAAGAAGAGCAAAATTCTGTCTCAAAAAAACAAAACAAGAAAGTAACATTTAATAGGTACTTACAAACAGAAGCCATGTCAGTGTCTGGTGGTGGAGAGATGAGAGAGTGGATCCCTGCACCATTACCCTGCAGACCCAGGGCTGATATACCATAGGGAAAGGGTATACATGATTCAGAAATGATGTGTAAGACAAAGTATGATAACAGCAAAGCTGTTTAGACCTAAGGGCAGGATTTACAGTAAGTATGTGATCTTACACACGGAATACTAGACAAACTGGAAATCTTAATGGCCTTCCCAGAGCAGAGGTTAATCTGAAGTCAGCATGGCAGATTAGTATCCAACGTGGAGTTGCTTTGGCCTCCACACAGAGACTTCAAGAAATTAAAAATCCCCAAAGGTAACCACTGTCTTTAGGAGTACAGTGGAGGGCAGCGGCAGTGGTGGTTGTGGTGGTGTTGGTAGAAGAAAGAGGTTAGACTGACTTGTCAAAGTGATGCAACTAATGAGAATCCGCATTGTCTTAATCAGCTGCTGCAACAAAAGTCAATTGTCCCAAAGCTCAGTGGCTTGAAATAACAATCGTTTTCATGAATCTGTGAGTGAGCTAGGGGATCAGAAGGGGGACAGCTGATCTGTCGGTCAGCTAGGGGGTCAGAAATCCAAGTCTTACTGGTTTAACTGGTTATTCTTTTCTGGTTATGCCTCCCTGTGTGAAATCCAAAACCGGTGTACTTGAGCAGCAAGCAGCTTTCCTCCTCCAAGTGGTGATTCCGGGACCAGGCTCCTTCCATCTCGTAGTCTTCACCAGCTTCAACGCGTGGCTTCCAAGACAGCTTGCTTATGTGCTTCATGCCAGCAATAGGAAGGAGAGAGTGGAAGGCTGTGCATGGGGAGCAGGGGAGTTCGGGGTCTCACCCTGGAAGTGGGGTGCATCACTTCTGCTTATATTCCATTAGCTAGAACTCAATTGCATGGCC
>NW_020264708.1:0-2106 GCF_003255815.1 Theropithecus gelada | reverse complement strand
GTGTTAAAAGTCATAGGCTTTTTCAATTTTACTCCATTCTGATACATCATATACATATATCCAATTAAAACATGAACTCTACAAAATTTGTTCCATGCGTTGAGACACTCCAGGAATACATTTTAGAATTCCAAAGTCACTCTCCTACACGGGGTAGGCATCATGCATTTTATTCAGTTCCTCTCTTACTTTTGTGGTGACAAATTTAAATAGTCTTTCTGTTTGCAATCTTGTTTTTAATCATTGTAATAAATTGCTAAAAGTTTCAAAAGAAGTTTTTAGTTATTTATTTGTTGAGTCGTTTGATTAAAGATTTCCCACTGATTTGGAACTAAATGCAAAGTAAGTCTAGAAGACCCAATTACGCACACACAAACACACACAAATCTATTGTAAGTCATTTAGATGGATTTATAAACTGCTTTCTCTGAGGCTATGCACTTCTAAAATCTGACTAATGATGGAGCAAAAAGGAAGAAAGCATATATTGCCCTGATTAAAGACTTCTTGACACCTCTATTAGCATTGCTGTGGAAATGTTGCATTTTAGTAATGTAAAAAATTTGTAAGTTTTAATATCTGCAACTTTCTTTTCAATTAGAGGCATATTGCAGCTTAAGACTCAGGTACAAATGATTTGTTCACTAAAAACAGTTCCAACTTGATTTCTGCTCTATCCTCTTTTTTTTTTTTTGAGACTGAGTCTCGCTCTGTCGCCCAGGCTAGAGTGCAGTAGTGTGATCTCAGCTCACTGCAATCTCAGCCTCCCAAATTCAAGTAATTCTCGTGCCTCAGCCTGCTGAGTAGCTGGGACTACAGTCACGTGCCCCCATGCCTGGCTATTTTTGAATTTTTAGTTGAGACGGGGTTTGGCCATGGCTGCTCTCAAACTCCTGACCTCAGGTGATCTGCCCGTCTCGGCCTCCCAAAGTGCTGGGATTACAGGCATGAGTCACTGTGCCTGGCCTGTTCTATACTTTTAAAATTTGATAATAGCACATTTTTACATGATGCTGTGTAACACTAACATTTGTATCACCACAAGAATAACGATACCAACAATATTGAATAGTTAACTGCAAGTTACATCTTGCTTTTTTTTTTTTTTTTTTTTTTTGAGACGGAGTCTCTCTCTGCCACCCAGGCTGGAGTGCAGTGGCCGGATCTCAGCTCACTGCAAGCTCCGCCTCCCGGGTTTACGCCAGTCTCCTGCCTCAGCCTCCCGAGTAGCTGGGACTACAGGCGCCCGTCACCTCGCCCGGCTAGTTTTTTGTATTTTTTTTCAGTAGAGACGGGGTTTCACCGTATTGGCCAGGATGGTCTCGATCTCCTGACCTCGTGATCCGCCCGTCTCGGCCTCCCAAAGTGCTGGGATTACAGGCTTGAGCCACCGCGCCCGGCCACATCTTGCATTTTTAAAGGCAGCAAATGATACATCTTCAACAGAATGAATGTTCAAAAGCTTTACTTTTATTTAATGATTTAATAAAAATGAAGTTATTCATATTAACTGAATGGGCTTTTCTGTTGGAAGCATCTGATAATACACACATTATATCCACATCACTTAACCATCTGTGAAATTCTGCTCATGGAGGTAACACAATAACAGCTATCATGTCATCGAGTAAATTCATAAGAAAACTTGAATTTGAGAAAGAAGGAAATTAATGAGCACTGACATTTGATCTACATGAAAAGTCCCACAGGGACACGGCTGCAGGCGTCAGTCACTGTCTCTGGCTGTCTGACAAGAGTTACCAGCTTTTGAGGCTGATGCTGCTGGTTCTTCTGCTTTTCATGTGATTGGTGGTGTCACTGCGTTTACTGCGAACGATAAACGTTCACAAACATTTTGCATAAGTAGACATCATAATCAACTTTCTGGAGAAACAGAAATCCAATAACTTAATTTTTTATTTTGCGTGCACTTTTTTATTTTTTAGCTCACCATGGCCCAAAGGGTTTATGAGAAATATAAAAATGTGTCACCAAATGATGACATAAATAGTTACGCCATAAAATATAGACAGAAACAATATTGAATGTAATAAGTTTCATATTTCAATATCTAATTTTCCTTGGGTTTTGAAGTTCACCTTACAA
>NW_020264707.1:0-2107 GCF_003255815.1 Theropithecus gelada | reverse complement strand
CTCCACCATTGATGCCAAGATGGCTTCAAGTCGAGTGACACTGTTTTCTGATTCCAAGCCACTTGGGTCAGAGGATATAGATAATCAAGGGTAAGTCTGCTTTTTTTCTATTTTTAATAAAAAGATGTATTACAGAAGATCGTATCACCCATAATTCAGCCATCATAACACATTTTGGTGGGATTCATTCTATGTTGTTTTGTTTTTCTTTGTGTGTGCATGTCTCTGAGGGCTCTTCACTTACCTGACATTACAAGGGAGTCTTTTCTTGAAATAAAATACAGGATGCATTTTTCAACAGACCCCAAATATTCCTCAAATACCACGCCATCTTCCATAGGTTGCCTTTGGTTTTTTAAGAGACGTGAGGCCACTTGGCTTTCTTTTGGTGGCCAAAACACTAGAGCAGAGTCAAGGAGTTTGTGGCTGTCCAGAAGCCACATGCCTTGTCTCTGAAAGTTTTATTTAGATTATGTTGTATTATCTCCCGTGGGTAGGTTTCCATGGACGTATGGCTTATGTGAATTATTTTTCAGTCTGGGTTGAGAATTTGTATACCTTTATACATAGTCGATGTTTGCAAAACATTGGTTTTGTTGTATTGATTTATGACTCCCAGTAAAATTTATCTGAAAATTTTGAGATTATCTAGTTTGTAATTTGTTACAATGTGCATAAACTACCTAGCAGAATGCCTGACAGATGCAAAGTGTTCGCCGAAAGATCACTCCTTTATAATGAAGTTACTAGCGATTTTCATTTTTGTATATCCTTCTAGTCATCTTTATCTACAAGAATACTCTATTCTACTATAGTTACAGTTAAAATACATAATTTTATTTCTATATTCTGAGCATTTCCTTTTTCTATACAGTCTTTATGTAGTCACCATTTTGTTATTATTGGTGTATTCTTTTTTGTGTGTGTGACAAGATCTTGCTTTGTCTCCCAGGCTAGAGTGCAGTGGTATGATCTGGGCTCACTTCAGCCTTGAACTCCCAGGCTCAAGTGGTCCTCCCGCTTCAGCCCCCCAAGTAGCTGGGACTACAGGAGTGCGCCACCACTCCCAGCTAATTTTTTTTTTTCTAGAGATTAGGTCTCACTGTGTTTCCCAGGCTGGTCTTGAACTCCTGGGCTCAAGCAATCCTCCTGCCTTAGCCTCCCAAAGTCCTGGGATTACAGATGTGAGGCACTATGCCTGGCCTATTATTGCTATATTCTAACTTATCCATCTCTTTTGGTGTGATTTTCAGTTTTTTCAAATTTATGTTTTCATAATTTTATATATCTTGCTACATTAAATAGCTTCATACAGTTTTCTTTTATACTGTGATTTTAGCCTCCTGATGATTCTTCTCTATCAGATATGACACTGGTGACTTAAAATGGGTGTTCTTCCTCTGTCATTCCTCCTACATTTGTTAGCTGGCATTTTTAACAAAGAGCTTTCACTTCTCCCCTTTATTTCCGTATCACTGCTGACTAATGCACTTGCGTTTTGTTCCATGGGTTATTTTCCATCACTATCATTATTCTTCCTGATGCCTATGCTGTCCCAGATTTGGCCGCAGGAGCCTTCAGCCTGTCTCCTGTGTCCTTTCAACTGTCTCTGTTAGTCTTTGAGCATTTCTTACTTTCTGACAGAACAAGAGGATCCAGGCTCATTTTGCCCTCTTTCTGCCTTGGGCCTGGACTCAGCCATTTCTCTTAAGGATCATGTATTTTTAGCTTAGAAATTAATCAGCTTTCAAAAAAATCTACAAAACACTAACTTCCCTTTTGAGCAATTTTTTTCTAAAATTAGATTTTTGTTTTTTAAGGGTTATTCCTTTATTCTCTAAGTTTTTTTGAAGTGTGGTGTTAGGGAACCATGTCCGAGTTTGCTTATTAATTCTTCCAATGTTTATCAGATCATTTTTTCCCTATGCTATGTCATCTTAAACAATTCCTTGACATTTTCTGTTTCTTTGTATTTTTCATTGACTGTATTGCCATTTCTAGATTAGCTGATTAATGTACAAATTGAATTATTTTGTATTTCCTTGGTAATACAGGCTATTGATGCCAAAGGAGGAAAAACAAATGGACTTAAAAACTGGGCGAATGC
>NW_020264706.1:0-2107 GCF_003255815.1 Theropithecus gelada | reverse complement strand
CTCCACCATTGATGCCAAGATGGCTTCAAGTCGAGTGACACTGTTTTCTGATTCCAAGCCACTTGGGTCAGAGGATATAGATAATCAAGGGTAAGTCTGCTTTTTTTCTATTTTTAATAAAAAGATGTATTACAGAAGATCGTATCACCCATAATTCAGCCATCATAACACATTTTGGTGGGATTCATTCTATGTTGTTTTGTTTTTCTTTGTGTGTGCATGTCTCTGAGGGCTCTTCACTTACCTGACATTACAAGGGAGTCTTTTCTTGAAATAAAATACAGGATGCATTTTTCAACAGACCCCAAATATTCCTCAAATACCACGCCATCTTCCATAGGTTGCCTTTGGTTTTTTAAGAGACGTGAGGCCACTTGGCTTTCTTTTGGTGGCCAAAACACTAGAGCAGAGTCAAGGAGTTTGTGGCTGTCCAGAAGCCACATGCCTTGTCTCTGAAAGTTTTATTTAGATTATGCTGTATTATCTCCCATGGGTAGGTTTCCATGGACGTATGGCTTATGTGAATTATTTTTCAGTCTGGGTTGGGAATTTGTATACCTTTATACATAGTCGATGTTTGCAAAACATTGTTTTTGTTGTATTGATTTATGACTCCCAGTAAAATTTATCTGAAAATTTTGAGATTATCTAGTTTGTAATTTGTTACAATGTGCATAAACTACCTAGCAGAATGCCTGACAGATGCAAAGTGTTCGCCGAAAGATCACTCCTTTATAATGAAGTTACTAGCGATTTTCATTTTTGTATATCCTTCTAGTCATCTTTATCTACAAGAATACTCTATTCTACTATAGTTACAGTTAAAATACATAATTTTATTTCTATATTCTGAGCATTTCCTTTTTCTATACAGTCTTTATGTAGTCACCATTTTGTTATTATTGGTGTATTCTTTTTTGTGTGTGTGACAAGATCTTGCTTTGTCTCCCAGGCTAGAGTGCAGTGGTATGATCTGGGCTCACTTCAGCCTTGAACTCCCAGGCTCAAGTGGTCCTCCCGCTTCAGCCCCCCAAGTAGCTGGGACTACAGGAGTGCGCCACCACTCCCAGCTAATTTTTTTTTTTCTAGAGATTAGGTCTCACTGTGTTTCCCAGGCTGGTCTTGAACTCCTGGGCTCAAGCAATCCTCCTGCCTTAGCCTCCCAAAGTCCTGGGATTACAGATGTGAGGCACTATGCCTGGCCTATTATTGCTATATTCTAACTTATCCATCTCTTTTGGTGTGATTTTCAGTTTTTTCAAATTTATATTTTCATAATTTTATATATCTTGCTACATTAAATAGCTTCATACAGTTTTCTTTTATACTGTGATTTTAGCCTCCTGATGATTCTTCTCTATCAGATATGACACTGGTGACTTAAAATGGGTGTTCTTCCTCTGTCATTCCTCCTACATTTGTTAGCTGGCATTTTTAACAAAGAGCTTTCACTTCTCCCCTTTATTTCCGTATCACTGCTGACTAATGCACTTGCGTTTTGTTCCATGGGTTATTTTCCATCACTATCATTATTCTTCCTGATGCCTATGCTGTCCCAGATTTGGCCGCAGGAGCCTTCAGCCTGTCTCCTGTGTCCTTTCAACTGTCTCTGTTAGTCTTTGAGCATTTCTTACTTTCTGACAGAACAAGAGGATCCAGGCTCATTTTGCCCTCTTTCTGCCTTGGGCCTGGACTCAGCCATTTCTCTTAAGGATCATGTATTTTTAGCTTAGAAATTAATCAGCTTTCAAAAAAATCTACAAAACACTAACTTCCCTTTTGAGCAATTTTTTTCTAAAATTAGATTTTTGTTTTTTAAGGGTTATTCCTTTATTCTCTAAGTTTTTTTGAAGTGTGGTGTTAGGGAACCATGTCCGAGTTTGCTTATTAATTCTTCCAATGTTTATCAGATCATTTTTTCCCTATGCTATGTCATCTTAAACAATTCCTTGACATTTTCTGTTTCTTTGTATTTTTCATTGACTGTATTGCCATTTCTAGATTAGCTGATTAATGTACAAATTGAATTATTTTGTATTTCCTTGGTAATACAGGCTATTGATGCCAAAGGAGGAAAAACAAATGGACTTAAAAACTGGGCGAATGC
>NW_020264705.1:0-2107 GCF_003255815.1 Theropithecus gelada | reverse complement strand
TTTGAAGACTATACGGCAATAAGAAATATCCGCCGCTAAAAGTGAGAAAGAAGCTTTCTGAGAAACTTCTTTGTGATCTGTGAATTTATCTCACAGAGTTACAGCTTTCCCCTCAAGAAGTCTTTCGCTAAGGCTATCCTTGTGGAATTTGCAAAGTGATATTTGGAAGCCCATAGAGGGCTAGGTGAAAAGGAAATATCTTCAGATAAAAACTGGAAAGAAGCTTCCTGAGAACCTGCTTTGTGTTCTATTAATTCATCTCACAGTATTACAGCTTTCCCCTCAAGAAGCCTATCCCTAAGACTGTTCTTGTGGAATTTGAAAAGTGATATTTGGACGCCCATAGAGGGATATGGGGGAAAAGGATATATCTTCAGTTAAAAACTGAAAGGAAGGTTTCTGAGAAACTGCTTTGTGATATGTGACTTCCACTCACTGAGTACAGCTGTATTTCGTAGACCTTTTGCTTGCCTTATTTCTGTGGAATCTGAGAACTGTTATTTCTTATCCCTTTGAAGACTATAGGGCTAAAGGAAATATCCACCGCTAAAAGTAAGAAAGAAGCTTTCTGAGAAACTTCTTTGTGATCTGTGAATTCATCTCACAGAGTTACAGCTTTCACCTCAAGAAGCCTTTCGCTAAGACTGTTCTTGTGGAATTTGCAAGTGATATTTGGAAGCCCGTAGAGGGCTATGGGGAAAAAGGATATATCTTCAATTAAAAACTGAAAATAAGCTTTCTGAGTAACTGTTTTGTTATATGTGACTTCCACTCACTGAGTTACAGCTGTATTTCGTAGACCTTTTGCTAACCTTATTTCTGTGGAATCTGAGAACTGTTATTTCGGATCTCTTTGAACACTATAGGGCCAAAGGAAATATCCGCCGCTAAAAGTAATAAGCTTTCTGAGAAACTTCTTTGTGATCTGGGAATTCATCTCATAGAGTTACAGCTTTCCCCTCAAGAAGCCTTTCGCTAAGACTGTTCTTGTGGAATTTGCAAAGTGATATTTGGAAGCCCATAGAGGACTATGTTGAAAAGGAAATATCTTCAAATAAAAACTGGAAAGAAGCTTTCTGAGAAACTGCTTTGTTTTCTGTTAACTCATCTCACAGAGTTACAGCTTTCCCCTCAAGAAGCCTTTCGCTAAGACTGTTCTTGTGGAATTTGCAAAGTGATATTGGGAAGCCCATAGAGGGCTATGGTGAAAAAGGAAATATCCTAAGATAAAAACTGAAATGAAGCTTTCTGAGAAAGTGCTTTGTGTTGTGTTAATTCATCTCACAGAATTACAGCTTTCCTCTCAAGAAGCCGTTCACTAAGACTGTTCTTGTGAAACTTGCAAAGTGATAATTGGAAGGGCATAGAGGGCTATCGTGAAAAAGGAAATATCTTCAGTTAAAAACAGGAAAGAATCTTTCGGAGAAACTGCTTTGTGTTTTTTTAATTCATCTCACAGAGTTACAGCTTTCCCCTCTAGAAGCCTTTCGCTAAGACTGTTCTTTTGCAATTTGCAAAGTGATATAAAGTGATATTTGGAAGCCCATAGAGGGCTACGGTGAAAAAGTAAATGTCCTCAGATAAAAACCGGAAAGAAGCTTTCTGAGAAACTGCTTTGTGTTCTGTTAATTCATCTCACAGCGTTACATCTTTCTCCTCAAGAAGCCGTTCACTAAGACTGTTCTTGTGAAATTTGCAAAGTGATATTTGGAAGCCCATAGCGGGCTATTGTGAAAACGGAAATATCTCCAGTTAAAAACTGGAAAGACGGTTTCTGTGAAACTGCTTCGTGTTCTGTTAATTCATCTCACAGAGTTACAACTTTCCCCTCCAGAAGCCTTTCGCTAAGACTGTTCTTGTGGAATTTTAAAAGAGATGTTTGGAAGCCCATAGTGTTCTACGGTGAAAAAGGATATATCTTCAGTTAAAACATGAATAGAAGCTTTCTGAGGAACTGCTTTGTGATATGTCACTTCCACTCACTGAGGTACAGCTGTGTTTCGTAGAGCTGTTTGCTAGCCTTATTTCTGTGGAATCTGAGAACTGTTATTTCGGATCCTTTTGAAGACTATACGGCAATAAGAAATATCCGCCGCTAAAAGTGAGA
>NW_020264704.1:0-2107 GCF_003255815.1 Theropithecus gelada | reverse complement strand
TGAACCTGGGAGGCGGAGCTTGCAGTGAGCCGAGATCGCGCCACTGCACTCCAGCCTGGGTGACACAGCGCGAGACTCCGTCTCAAAAAAAAAAAAAAAAAAAAAGATTGCACCACTGCACTCCAACCTGGACAACAGAGTGAAACTCTGTCTCAGAAAAAAACAAAAGGAGGCCAGGCACATTGGCTCCCACCTGTAATCCCAGCATTTTAGGAGGCCAAGGCAGGCAGATCACAAGGTCAGGGGTTCGAGACCCACCTGGCCAACATAGTGAAACCCCGTCTCTACTAGAAATACAAAAACATTAGCCGGGTATGGTGGCAGGTGCCTGTACTCAGCAACTTAGGAGGCTGAGGCAGGAGAATTGCTTGAACCTGGGAGGCGGAGGTTGCCATGAGCCGAGATCAAGCCACTGCATTCCAGCCTGGGCGACAGAGCAAGACTGTCTCAAAAAAAATAAAAATAAATAAATAAAATGGAAGGTCCTCAAGGTAGGAGGATCATTTGAGCCTAGGAGATGGAGCTGTGATCGCACCACTGCACTCTAGCCTGGGTACAGAGTGAGACCCTGACTGAAAAAAAAAAAGGAAGGTCTTGTTCAGAAAGAAAAGTCGTATGTAGAATGGGACTGGAAGTTCCTTATGCAAGCAACAAAAGAGTTGAAAAATTTGCAAGTACTAGCTAATTAGTGCAAATACTGTCTGAGAAGTATAAATTAAAAGAAAGAAATGAGGGCCGGGCGCGGTGGCTCAAGCCTGTAATCCCAGCACTTTGGGAGGCCGAGGCGGGCGGATCATGAGGTCAGGAGATTGAGACCATCCTGGCTAACACGGTGAAACCCCGTCTCTACTAAAAAATACAAAAAAACTAGCCGGGCGCGGTGGCGGGCGCCTGTAGTCCCAGCTACTCGGGAGGCTGAGGCAGGAGAATGGCGTGAACCCGGGAAGCAGAGCTTGCAGTGAGCTGAGATCCGGCCACTGCACTCCAGCCTGGGCGACAGAGCGAGACTCCGTCTCAAAAAAAAAAAAAAAAAAGAAAGAAATGAGTAACTTTCTGATTCCAGAAATGACAAATTGTAGTTTTTGTTTACTTGTTTGTTTTAAGATGGAGTCTCACTCTGTCGCCCAGGCAGGAGTGTAGTAGTGTAAGCTTCAGCTCACCACAACCTCCATCTCCCAGTTCAAGCATTTTCCTGCCTCAGCCTCCCAAGTACCTGGGACTACAGGAGCACGCCACAACCTCCGGCTAATTTTTCTGTTTTTTAGTAGAGATAGGGTTTCACCATGTTGGCCAGGCTGGTTTTGAGTTCCTGACCTCAGGTGAGCCACCGGCTTCAGCTTCCCAAAGTGCTGGGGATTACAGGCATGAGCCACCACACCTGGCCAACAAATTGTTATTGGTGAATAACATCTCAGAACTGTGATGAGGTGAGATAACTTTATCAAATGCTTCACAGAAAAGACTGATATTTAAATCATAGAATTATAGAATATCACCCAGAAAGAGACAAACTTAAATTCCAGTAGTTCCTAAACCACTGATTTAAAAACCTAGCTATGGCTGGGCACGGTGGCTCAAGCCTGTAATCCCAGCACTTTGGGAGGCAGAGGCAGGCGGATCACAAGGTCAGGAGATTGAGAGCAGCCTGGCTAACACGGTGAAACCCGTCTGTACTAAAAATACAAAAACTTAGCCGGGGCGTGGTGGTGGTCACCTGTAGTCCCAGCTACTTGGGAGGCTGAGGCAGGAGAATGGCATGAACCCGGGAGGCGGAGCTTGCAGTGAGCTGAGATGGCGCCACTGCACTCCAGCCTGGGCGACAGAGCGAGACTCCGTCTCAAAAAAAAAAAAATCTGTCCTTAAAAACCTAGCTGTGCATGGCCGGGCTTGGTGGCTCACGCTGTAATCCCAGCACTTTGGGGGGCCGAGGCGGGCGGATCACAAGGTCAGGAGATCGAGACCATCGTGGCTAACATGGTGAAACCTCGTCTCTACTAAAAATACCAAAAATTAGCCAGGCATGGTGGCAGGCACCTGTAGTCCCAGCTACTTGGGAGGCTGAGGCAGGAGAATGACGTGAACTGGAAAGCAGAGCTTGCTGTGAGCC
>NW_020264703.1:0-2107 GCF_003255815.1 Theropithecus gelada | reverse complement strand
GTGGGTCCAAGGTGGGGTCTTTATAAGGGAAAGAAGGAGGCAGGAGGGAGGGAGGGAGGGAGGGAGGGGGAGAGAGAGAGAGAGAGAAGTAGGAGAGAGATTTGAAGATGCTGAGCTCCGGCTTTGAAGTTGGAGGAAGGTGCCAGGACCCCAGGGCATCCTCTAGAAGCTGGAAAAATCCTGGAAATGGATTCTCCACAGAGCCCTCAGAAGGAGCCTGGCCCGGCTGGCACCCTGATTTTAGCACTCTGGGATTTATTTTGGACGTCTGACTCCGGACCAGGGAATCAATGTGTGATGTTTTAAGCCTCTAAATTAGGGGTCATTTGTGACAGCAGCAGCCACAGCAAAGTCAAACAGGAGCCATGGGAGAGACTCCCTAGGATGCCCCGAGGGTCCCTCCCTGGCCCCACCCGCAGAAACACAGGCCTGACCACTGCTGGTGCCCCCACCCCTCTAACACCCTGCTCAGCAGGAACCATGCAGGAGGGGCTGGGTGTGGCTGGGCCATGTTCTCTCCCCTCACACCTTCTTCTCAGAGAGCAGCTGGAGCCCCAGACCCAGGGAGCCTCCCAGAGAAATTCCCAACAGAGGACCTGGTTTTCCACCTGAGGCTCAGGATCCAATGGAGAAGTGTTTCCCAAAAATGATGCTTCCTCCAAAGATGGCCAGTGACTTTCTGTGCCAAGCATCTGAGAAAATCTCCATGTCCTAGGGCTGCCAGGAAGTCACCTTTGCACATGTCAGAGCCCAAATCCCATCAATAGTGAGGCCTTGGGTAAAACACATCCCCACTTTTAATTATGATGAGCCGCCTGGCCTCAGCACTGAGAACACCAACTTCTCTACAGCAAAGACTTGTTTAATCTCTTAGAAATGATGGAGCACACCAGCCTGAACAACTGGTGAAACGCTGTCTGTAATAAAAATACAAAAATTAGCCAGGCATTGTGGCATGTACCTGTAATCCCAGCTACTCAGGAGGTGGAGGCAGGAGAACCGGTTGAACCTGGGAGGCGGAGGTTATGGTGAGCCGAGATCGTGCCATTGCACTCCAGCCTAGGCAACAGAGCAAGACTCCATTTAAAAAAAAAAGAAAGAATGGAGCATCAATTACCCTTCTTGCACTGGTTCCTGGGGGACTCAGAGCCTATCTTTTGCAAGTGTCCTGAGCCTCTTGCAAGCCTTTCATGTGTTTCCTTCCCGGCTTCCTCCTATTTTTCTCACACCTCTGAACTTGCTGTCAGGTGAAAAATCAAGGTGGGCCCAAAACTTAAGAGCTCATGAATTTGGTGGTGTTGGAGTGTCCTGGACAGTCCAACCCTCGGGGGTGGGGAGTTGGGCAGAGAGGAAGGAGGGCATTCCAGGGGACAGGGCCAGAAGCAGAGGGACTCCAGGTCCAGAGTAGGATTTCCAGGCTGAGGAAAGACAGGCTGTGGGTGGGTAGAGGGTCCAGACCAGGACAGGGACAGAGGGTGTATCTAGGACAGAGGGTGTATCAGCCACAAATAGCTCCCTCCAGAAAACAGGCAGCGAGTTGGGGGTTGAGCTGTAAGGAGGAAGGGGAGGTGGGAGAGAATGGAGGGACCGGTGTTCAGTGAGCCGACTCATCCTATCCTGGCCTATTTCGCCAGGGTCACCCCTGGGAGACTGTGATCCTCCCCTCCAGGTTACTTTCCCACTGGTGCCAGGATTCCCCCAACGCCACACTGAGAGCCCAGGAGAAGCATCAAATCATATGAGAGATATGAAGAGAGGGAGCAGGATTTCTGGTTGACAAAGAGGATATTTATTGAGGGTTTACTGGGTACAAGGAGAAGAGCTGGATGGCTTGGGATGCAGAGAGACCCCTCCCCTGGGATCCTGCAGCTCCAGGCCCCTGTGGCTGGGGTGAGGGTTGGGAACCTACGAACATTCTGCAGGGGTCACTGTCTTCTCCATGGTGCTCCCTTCATGTGTGACCTGGCAGCTGTAGCTTCTGCGGGACCTCCACTGCTCGGGAGTCAGGCTCAGGTAGCTGCTGGCTGCGTACTTCTTGCTGTTTGGAGGGCGTGGTCATTTCCATGCCCTGGGTGATGGGGGTACCATCTGCCTTCCAGGTCACCAT
>NW_020264702.1:0-2108 GCF_003255815.1 Theropithecus gelada | reverse complement strand
ATTTGGAAGCCCATAGACGGCTACGGTGAAAAAGGAAATATCCTCAGATGAAATCTGGAAAGAAGGTTTCTGAGAAACTGCTTGGTGTTCTGTTAATTCATCTCAAAGAGTTACATCTGTATTTCGTGGATCCCTTCGCTAGCCTTATTTCTGTGGAATCTGAGAACAGATATTTCAGATCCCTTTGAAGACTATAGGGCGAAGGGAAATATCCTCCGATAACGAAGAGAAAGATGCTTTCTGAGAAACTTCTTTGTGTTCTGTGAAATCATCTCACAGAGTTACAGCTTTCCCCTCAAGAAGCCTTTCGCTAAGACAGTTCTTGTGGAATTGGCAAAGTGACATTTGGAAGACCATAGAGGGCTATTTTTAAAAAGGAAATATCCTCAGATGAAATGTGGAAAGAAGGTTTCTGAGAAACAGCTTAGTGTTCTGTTAATTCATCTCACAGAGTTTTATCTGTATTTCGTGGATATTTTTGCTAGCCTTATTTGTGTGGAATCTGAGAATAGATATTTCGGATGCCTTTGTAGACTATAGGGCCAAAGGAAATATCCTCCGATAACAAAGAGAAAGAAGGTTTTGAAAACTTCTTTGTGTTCTGTGAAATCGTCTCACAGAGTTACAGCTTTCCACTCAAGAAGCCTTTCGCTAAGACAGATCTTGTGGAATTGGCAAAGTGATATTCGGAAGCCCTTAGAGGGCTACGGTGAAAAAGGAAATATCCTCAGATGAAATCTGGAAAGAAGCTTTCTGAGAAACTGCTCTGTGATGTGTGCCTTCCACTCACAGAGTTACATCTGTATTTCTTGGATCTCTTTGCTAGGCTTATTTCTGTGGAATCTGAGAACAAATATTTCGGAGCCCTTTGAAGAATATGGGGCCAAAGGAAATATCCTCCGATTACAAAGAGAAAGAAGCTTTCTGAGAAACTTCTTTGTGTTCTGTGAAATCCTCTTACAGAGTTACAGCTTTCCCCTCAGGAAGCCTTTCGCTAAGACCGTTCTGGTGGAATTGGCAAAGTCATATTTGGAAGCCCATAGAGGGGTATGGTGAAAAAGGAAATATCCTCAGATGAAATCTGGAAAGAAGGTTTCTGAGAAACTGCNGGAAGCCCATAGAGGGGTATGGTGAAAAAGGAAATATCCTCAGATGAAATCTGGAAAGAAGCTTTCTGGAAACTGCTCTGTGATGTGTGACTTCCACTCACAGAATTACATCTGTATTTCGTGGATGTCTTTGCTAGCCTTATTTCTGTGGAATCTGAGAAGAGATATTTCAGATCCCTTTGAAGACTATAGGGCCAAAGGAAATATCTTCCGATAACAAAGGGATAGAAGCTGTCTGAGAAACTTCTTTGTGTTCTGTGAAATCATCTCTCAGAGGTACAGCTTTCGCCTCAATAAGCCTTTCGCTAAGACAGTTCTTGTGGAATTGGCAAACTGATATTTGGAAGCCCATAGAAGGCTATTGTGAAAAAGGAAATATCCTCAGATGAAATCTGGAAAGAAGGTTTCTGAGAAACGGCTTAGTGTTCTGTTAATTCATCTCACAGAGTTACCTCTGTATTTCGTGGATCTCTTTGCTAGCCTTATTTCTGTGGAATGTGAGAACAGATATTTCGGATCCCTTTGAAGACTATAGGGCCAAAGGAAATACCCTCCGATAACAAAGAGAAAGAAGCTTTCTGAGAAACTTCTTTGTGTTCTGTGAAATCATCTCACAGAGTTACAGCTTTCCCCTCAAAATGCCTTTCGCTAAGACACTTCTTGTGGAATTGGCAAAGTGACATTTGGAAGCCCTTAGAGGGCTACGGTGCAAAAAGGAAATATCCTCAGATGAAATCTGGAAAGAAGCTTTCTGAGAAAATGCTCTCTGATGTGTGACTTCCACTCACAGAGTTACATCTGTATTTCGTGCATCTCTTTGCGAGCCTTATTTCTGTGGAATCTGAGAACAGATATTTCGGATCCCTTTGAAGACTACAGGGCCAAGGGAAATATCCTCCGATAACAAAGAGAAAGATGGTTTCTGAGAAACTTCTTTGTGTTCTGTGAAATCATCTCACAGAGTTACAGCTTTCCCCTCAAGAAGCCTTTCGCTAATAC
>NW_020264701.1:0-8337 GCF_003255815.1 Theropithecus gelada | reverse complement strand
TGCACTCAAGCCTGGGTGACACAGCGAGACTTCGTCTCAAAGAAAAAGAAAAAAAAAAAAATCCTCGGCTGAGACGGGCGGATCACGAGGTCAGGAGATCGAGACCATCCTGGCTGACACGGTGAAACCCCGTCTCTACTAAAAAATACAAAAACTTAGCCGGGTGAGGTGGCGGGCGCCTGTAGTCCCAGCTACTCGGGAGGCTGAGGCAGGAGAATGGCGTAAACCCAGGAGGTGGAGCTTGCAGTGAGCTGAGATCCGGCCACTGCACTCCAGCCTGGGTGACAGAGCGAGACTCCGTCTCAAAAAAAAAAAAAAAATCCTCATATAAAGTTTGCCTATGAAGGCAAAAGAGAAAAAAAACTAGAAATAATACAAATATCTAACAAGAGACAGGTTAAATAAGTAATAACAATCTAATAAGGGTTAAGCAATTATTACAAATTATGAAGAACTTAAGAAATGCAGGCTGGGTGTGGTGGCTCACGCCTATAATACCAGCACTTTAGGAGGCCAAGGCGGGAGGATCACTTGAGCCTGGGAGTTCAAGACCAGCTTGGAACAACATAATGAGAGGCCAGTCTGGGAAAAAAAAAAAAAAAAAAAATTAGCTGGGCGTGGTGTTGCACCTATAATCATTGCTACTTGGGAGGCTGAGGTAGAAGGATCACTTGAGCCCAGGAGTTCAAGGCTGGAGTGAACTGCGATTGTGCCACTGCACTCCAGCTTGGGTGACAGAGCAAGATCTTGTCTCTAAAACAAGAAAAGGCCGGGCGCGGTGGCTCACACCTGTAATCTCAGCACTTTGGGAGGCCGAGGTGGGCGGATTACAAGGTCAAGAGATCAAGATCATCCTGGCCAATATGGTGAAACCGTCTCTACTAAAAATACAAAAGTTAGCTGGGCATGGTGGCGCGTTCTTGTAGTCCCAGCTACTCAGGAGGCTGAGGCAGGAGAATCGCTTGAAACCAGGAAGTGGAGGTTGCAGTGAGCCGAGATCACGCCACTGCACTCCAGCCTGGAGACAGAGCAAGACTGCATCTCAAGAAAAGCCCCAAAAGCCAAAAAAAAAAAAAAAGAAAAGAAAAGAAATGTAGTGATGGGGGTCAGTTGTGGCCCCTGTGTCATTTGTCACCTTTTTGGGCCTTAGCTGTCCTATCTATGGAGAAAATGGAGACCAGAATGGAGAAGAATGGTGACCAGAATTACAAGATGAGATGTTCTTCTTTAAAAAATTCAAATTAACCATATAATGGCTGAGTTCAGAAATCTAGCCAGGCTCCTTCTCCTGGAAAAAGCATGGGAAAAGCAGGATCTTGAGGGAAGGGAAGATTTGGATTGATTAGGGGGAGCAGGGGAGGAAGGGGAGGAGGAAGAGTATTCCTGGGCCAAAGTTAAACCTGATAGGAAGACCTATTCTAGGGGAGGGGGTGGTGATCAAGCCTACAGCCAGATTGGACTGAGGCCTGTGGAGGATGGTAGGGGTATCTGAGGATTCCCAGGGTTGGTTCTACCTGGAGATGCCAAAGGCTGGAAGCACCTTAAAAACTCTGGGTAAAGGTCTGGCTCCTGCAGGCAGCAGTTCCCCCTTCCCAGGGCCTATGCCAAGTGTTGGCAACAGGGCTGATGGGAAACCAGGGTGCTCCTGGCCTTGCCACCAGCAGAAAGTGGTCCCCGGCCCACAGTAGGTGCTCAATAATTATTTACTAAAGAAATGAATATGTCATTGGAAAGACATTGCCCATCTGTAGGCCTCAATTTATCTGTGAGATGGCAGGTCAGGATGGAGATTACAATTTACTGGGGAGACTAAACCACAGCACAGTGATCCTGTGGTGCTAGCCCTAATTCAGGAGGTCTACACACAGGGTTCTGAGGGTTCAGGCACTTGTCCACGGTCTGGGATCCTAACCAGTCCGTGACTGCAAATCCAGCTTTTCTTTTCTTTTTTCTTTTTTCTTTTTTTTGAGACGGAGTTTTGCTCTTGTTGCCCTGGCTGGAGTGCAATGGCACAATCTCGGGTCACCCCAACCTCCGCTTCCCGGGTTCAAGCAATTCTCCTGCCTCAGCCTCCCGAGTAACTGGGATTACAGGCATGTGCCACCATGCCCGGCTAATTTTTTGTATTTTTAATAGAGATGGGGTTTCACCATGTTGGCCAGGATGGTCTCTATCTCCCGACCTCAGGTGATCTCCCCACCTTGGCCTTCCAAAGTGTTGGGATTACAGGAGTGAGCCACTCGCCCGGCCCAAATCCAGCTTTTCTGAGTACACAGACGAGTGCGTCGCTTCCATACTAAAACCTAGCTGCTAAGACCTAGCTTGGCGGGTTAAGCCAGGACAGAAACTAGGCGTCGGGCGGTAGATTACACTAGGTGATGCCCGACCCGGGCCAGGGTCCCGCAGGACTCCCCTCACTTCTCGCCAGCGGCTTCTAAGGCCGGATGGCGCCCCTGGCAGGGACCCCCGGGGTCGCAGCACGAGTCCAGGAGAAGGGGCACTGAGGAGGGACCCAGTTCTTCCACGGCTCAGCCGGCTGCGGCGCTTCCAGCGCTCCCCGAGGTGGGTGCGGGTTTCTAGTGCGGCTGCAGGGCCGGCCCCTATCGGCTGGGTTTTCAAATACAAAGGAAAACCGACCCAGAGGCCGCGCCCTGACCTGCGCGGGGGTGGGGTGTGGAGTCACGATGACCCCGCCCGAGCCTCCAGGCTGCTACATCCGTCCTTAGCCTTCGGGCTCGCAATAGGAGATAGGGAAAGGTGTGAGGGGCACTGAGGTCAGGGGACGAGCGAGAAGACCCGAAAGCCAGGCGTGTTGAGGGCAAGGTGGGCAACAGAACCTTCTTGGTCATTCGAGGCACCCCTATCTAATGACCATTAGAGTCCCAACACTCGACTCCCCACCTAAGTCCTATTCAGATAGTGACTGGGAGGGGAAGGGAGTTTGAGATCCTAAGTCCCACCTTCTGGGCTGGGAGCCTGAGGCCAGAGAGGGGAAGTGATTTCCTCAAGGTCACTCAGCAAAACAGCGCCCAGCCCCGGCCAAAGCCCAGGTGTCTCCCAACCCCCTCCCCCGGCCATCATCCCCAGAACCCGGCTCCCCGGAGCTGATGTCTGGGCGACTGGATTTGGGGGCAAAATGAGTGCGTTGGACACCCCAAAACCGCAGGTCAAGATACAAGGGGAGTCGACGGCCCGGAAACCTCGCTGCGGGCGTCCCAAGCGCGAGGCCGCCAGGGCAGGGCCGTCCAGAGACTGGGGCGCTGGGTGCCGGGCACTGGGCTCCACCTCCTGCGGGCTGGGGCGCGCAGCGCGCGGCCCCTTTAAGAAAGTTCGCTGGGCGAGTTCATCAAAGTTTAAAAACTTGCCGTGGAGAAGGGAGCGGGGGAAGAGGAGAGAGTGAGAGCGCTGACCCAGGCAAGAGAGAGGGGAAAGGCCCGGCCGGAGGCCGGCGCGCCGCGGCCGGGACCGGGGCGAGCCCGTGGTGGGCGGTGGGGATTGGCTGCGCGTTCCCCCGGAGACCGTGCGGCAGGCGGGGGAGGGGGCTGGCCGGGCCCCAGCTGAGGCCGGTTCCGGCCCCCGCCCCCCGCCACCGCCCGGCGCCCGCCCCCTCCCCTGGCGCCCGCCCCCCGCCGCCGCTGCCGCCGCCGCCGCCGCCGCGGGCGCACTCGCCGGTCGCAGTGAAAAGGCGGAGGCGGCGGCCGCTCCAGCTCCCACTGCCTCCCCCGCCGCACCCCCTCCTCACCTCCCGCACCCGCCAAACTTAATGTGACCCTGGCCCGACGTGGCTGCTGCCCCTCTCACCGCCCCGCGGGTTCCCCGCCACCCGCTCCGCACCCGCGAGCGCACCTCTCCCCGCGCCCCTTCCCACTCCCCGCGGGGCCGGCGCCGCGCTCGCCCTCGCGTTCCTTCCCGCCGCCCCCTCCCCCGCACCATGAGCAACCTGAAGCCGGACGGCGAGCACGGCGGCAGCACCAGCACCGGCTCCAGCGCGGGCTCTGGCGGCGCCCTGGAGGAGGAGGTGGGTCTGTGGCCCCGGGACTTGCCGGGGAAGCGCACGCGAGGCGGGCTCTGGAGAGGGCGAGCGGGGCCTGCCGCCCCGCGCGGGGCCGGGGTGGCCATCGCTCCCAGCGCCTTCCCGCCGCTGCCTCTCGCCCGGGGAGGAGCGGCCCGTGTCCGCGGGCGGGGGCGTGCGGCCTGGACTGCCCCGCCGGACAGGCATTGTTTCCCCGCCCTCTCGGGCTTGAGGCGGGCCGCGCGCGCCGGCCGCCGTCCGGGCGTCCCGCAGTGGGCGAGAGGCGCCGCGTCCGTTCCACGCCTGCCGCCCGCGCGCCCCTGGCTCCCCACCCCGGACCTGCTCGCCGCCCTCCTCCGAGGACGCACCTCCCGCGTGGCCAGGACCGCGCCTCGGCGGCACGGAGCTGAGCGGGATTAGCACGGCCCGAGGGCAGCACCCTCACTCCACTGCCTTTTCCACCCTGACCCCCTCCCCGTGACCTTGGAGGCTTGGGCCGGCCGACTGGCTGGCTTCTCGGTTCACGCGAGCTGTTGTCATGGGGGTGGGCGGGCTTTCTTCACAGCCCCAGAACCTGGGCTTTAGCAGAGGTGAGCCCACAATTTAGTTAGTTTGGAAGGAGATGACTAAAGACACTCAGTTCCTCCTTCTCTTCTCTCTGGGTTTGTCCTGGCAGCCAAGCCAGGACCCCAAAGCTGGCCTGGGTGGGATCCTGCCAGGAGGGGCGAGGTCATGTCGTCCACCGGCCATGTGCGAAAGAGAGGGAGTGTGAGGCGGCTCCGTGGAACTGCCAGCAGCTGGGTGGTTAATGGATGGTAGGGAGGATGTGTGTGCGGGGTGGGGTGCTGGATAAAAGCCTCAAAGCTATCAGTGAATAGGGACGAGGAGCTAGGCTGCCGGAGACAAGAACTGGAGTGAAAGGGGACAGGCTTCGCAAGGCCTCTGGCCTCTGCTGCGTCATTCCAGGGGTGAGAGACCCTTCCTGCCCCTGCCCTGGCATGTTCTCGCCCAGGAAACCAAAGGCTGGTTATCCACCTTGGGCGTCCTTCCCCTTGGCCTGGGGGAGAAACCGCAGAGCCCCTGGTGTGGACTGGTGTTGCCTCCTCCCCTTGTGCTGAGGGGTTGGTACAGAATGGCGCCGGTGGCCCTCGGCTGGGCTGGGCTAAGCGCCGCCGGCTCCCACTCGGCAATTCAGAGACCTTCAGCTAGCCCCAGTCGATGAGAATCTAGGTCTGGATCCCCACTTTTTGGCGGAAGGGGAAGGGAAGAATATACAGCTGTGACATCTGTCCGCTAATGGTTTGAGTGTGATGGGTTTGTTTGGGCTCCGCCTTGCCCTCCTTGTACCTTGATGCCAACCGGCCCTTGGCTTTGGGGATCTTGCCCCCATCCTGACTCTACCTGGCTGTTCAGAATCTCCCTTGACAGTTGAGGAGGGTGACAGGGTTGCTAGCATACTTGGAGTCTCTGCTTGGCCCCCTGCCATGGGCTGAAACTGGGGGAGAGCATGTCTCCTATGAAGCTGGGTGGGGACCCAGAACCCCACTTCTGCTAAAGGGTCGACTTCAGTGGGGACTTCACACTGCCCAAGAGGCAGTAACTGGACAAACTCTCAGACCCACTGCTGTTGGGTGAGAAGGGTGACCCATGTGGCTATTCTAAAGTCTTGAAAAAAGCATTTGAGGTTTTAGCCACTCCTTTCTAAGTACCTTTTCTGGGAAAGAGGGCAGGATCTTCAAAAAGTGAAATCCCTACCATTTCTCCTTGGGAATTGAGATGGCCTGCGGCCCTATGGTGGTTTAAAGTGAATGCACTTGCGAAAGGGCATGGTGGGCTCGCATTTAGCAGAGGTCCAGAACGAAGGGTTCTGAGGGTCTCCTGGAGCCCAGTGTCTGTCTGGTCTGGTAAGGGAAAGGGTTGTCGCCCAAGCCCTGGCCTAGTCTTCTGAATAGTGGGCCATGAGCTCCTCTGCTGGTGGCTCCATCTTGGATTGGTGGTGTAGGCTGGAACTGGAATCCTCCCTGTAGTTTAGATGCTCCCTGGGCAGTCAGTTCTGCAACCCCTAAGAGCCACCATCTGGAGAATCAATGTTAGCAGTGGTGGTTTACTCCCATGGCTGACTCAGGCAGGCTCTTCCCAGTCAACTATTGGAGACTAGCGAGAGCAAGCCCAGGAAACCAAGGAATGCTGCTGCACACCATAAGACCTCAATTCCTAGAGGTGCTGGGTCACTGGAGAAGGGAGTGTATTTTCATGGTTCTAGGAGTTATCAGTGGGGCTGCCTGTCCTGAACTGCTTTGGATAGCCTGGACTCTGCCTGCTTGCCTGCCTTACCTATAGGCTTTATCCATGTCATACCCATTAAGTTCTCTTTCTGGACCCAGGGGTTAAGGATACAAGGGAATAATTCTCAGCCTAGGAGGTGAGAAGGACTTGCCAGGAAGTGGTGGTATGTGAAATGCAATGGTAGATAAAATAAAGGCATATCAGCACATGGTACCATGGTGCTCCTGAGAGATTAGAGGTCAGCCTTCACAGACATGTGAGTGAGTAGGAGGAGCCAGGTTAGACCTGGGGGGGGTGGAAAAGGCATTCCAAGAGGAGGGGGTCACATGTGTAAGTGAGGGGGTAGGTTTGTGTAACCACATGGCTTGTCTGGGTGACTACCTGGAGTTTGCTATATTGCAGCAATATCAGGCAATGCAGCCATAATGAGAGTTTGGGTTTAGGGCAGTAATGACTGTGGGATTATGGGAAAATTGGCATTTTCCTGCCACTTGGGAAGATATGTTCAGAGCTTTGATACCCTTTGAAAGCTAAGGAGGGCACTAGGGAATTAAGGGGAGGAGCTGAATGTCCCTCCCAATCTAGAGGCTCCGCTGTCCTGCAGGTAAGTCTTGGCTGGAGCTGGAGACCACGTGAGGTAATACAGTACATGAACCTGCCCAGGGCAGGCTGTGTCAGTGCTGCCAAACTTCCGACCTAAACATGTTCTGCCTTAGTGATTCTCAAGGGATAACTGGGTAGTTACCGTGTCTCTGAGGAGGGGTAAATGTGATTTTTATTTTGAAAGTGGAGACCTTGCTTCCTGTTGGCCTTCCGTATCTATGAGTTCCCCATCCACGAATCCAGTTGTAGATAAAAAATACAATAATCGGCCGGGCGCGGTGGCTCAAGCCTGTAATCCCAGCACTTTGGGAGGCCGAGGCGGGTGGATCACAAGGTCAGGAGATCGAGACCATCCTGGCTAACATGGTGAAACCCCGTCTCTACTAAAAATACAAAAAACTAGCCGGGCGAGGTGGCGGGCGCCTGTAGTCCCAGCTACTCCGGAGGCTGAGGCGGGAGAATGGCGTGAACCCGGGGGGCGGAGCTTGCAGTGAGCTGAGATCCGGCCACTGCACTCCAGCCTGGGAGACACAGTGAGACTCCGTCTCAAAAAAAAAAAAAATAATAATAATATCATGTAAGTGAAAAAAGTCAGCATATAAAACTGTATATGAAAATCCCTTCCCATCNCCAAAAAAAAAAAAAAAAAAAAAAAAAAAAAAAAAAAAAAAAAATACAATAATCAAAAATAATACAAATAAATGTAACAACTATTTACATAGCATTCACATTGTATTAGGTATTGTGAGTAATCTAGAGATGAGTTAAAGTATCCAGAAAATGTGCATAGATTTTTCTTTTTTTAAATTTTTTTGAAGGTGAGTTTCACTTGTCACCCAGGCTGGAGTGCAATGGCGCGATCTCAGCTCACTGCAACCTCCGCCTCCCAGGTTCAAGAAATTCTCCTGCCTCAGCCTCCCTAGTAGCTGGGATTCCAGGCGCCCGCCACCATATCTGGGTAATTTTTGTTTTTTTAGTAGAGACGGAATTTCACCATGTTGGCCAGGCTGGTCTTGAACTCCTGACCTCAGGTGATCTGCCCACCTCAGCCTCCCAAAGTTCTGGGATTACAGGCCTGAGCCACCGTGCCCATCCTTTTTTTGTTTTTGAGACAGACTCTGTTGCCCAGGTTGGAGTGCAGTGGTACGATCTCGGCTCACTGCAACCTCCTCCTCCCAGGTTCAAGTGATTCTCCTGCCTCAGCCTCCAGGATTGCAAGTGCACACCACCATGTCTGGCTAATTTTTGTATTTTTAGTAGAGATGGGGTTTCACCATGTTGGCCAGGCTGGTCTTCGACTCCTGACCTCAGGTGGTCCACCCAGCTTGGCCTCCCAAAGTGCTGAGATTACAGACATGAGCCACTGCGCCCGGCCTGTGCATAGGTTATATACATGTTTTTTTTTTTTTTTTTTTTTTTTTCGACCAGTTTGCCAC
>NW_020264700.1:0-2107 GCF_003255815.1 Theropithecus gelada | reverse complement strand
CAGAACAATAAGCAGTTTCTCACAACACTTCTTTCCAGATTTCATCTGAGGATATTTCCTTTTCACCATAGCCCTCTCTGGGCTTCCAAATATCTTTTGCGAATTCCAGAAGAACAGGCCTAGCGAGCGGCTTCTTGAGGAGAGAGCTGTATCTCTGTGAGATGAATTCAAAGAACACTAAACAGTTTCTCAGAAATCTTCTTTCCAGATTTCTTCTGAGGATATTTCCTTTCACCATAGCCCTCTATGTGCTTCCAAATATCACTTTGCAAATTCCACAAGAACTGTCTTAGCGAAAGGCTTATTCAGGGGAATGCTGTAACTCTGTGAGATGATTTCCCAGAACAAAAAGAAGTTTCTCAGAAAGCTTCTTTCTGCTTCTGATCGGAGGATATTTCCTTTGGCTATATAGTGTTCAAAGGATCGGAAATATCTGTTCTCAGATTCCAGAGAAATAAGGATAACAAAGAGATCCACGAAATACAGATGTAGCTCTGTAAGTGGAAGTCACACATCGCAAAGCAGTTTCTCAGAAAGGTTCTTTCCAGTTTTTCTCAGAGGATATTTCCTTTTTCACCATAGCCCTCTATGGTCTTCCAAATATCACTTTGCGAATTCCACAAGAACAGGCTTAGCGAGCGGATTCTTGAGTTGAAAGCTGTAACTCTGTGAGATGAATTCACAGAACACTAAGCAGTTCCTCAGAAAGCTTCTTTCCAGATTTCACCCCAGGATATTTCCTTTTTCACCATAGCCCTCTATGGGCTTCAAAATACCACTTTGCAAATTCCACAAGAACTGTCTTATCGAAAGACTTCTTGAGGGGAAAGCTTTAACTCTGTGAGATGATTTCACAGAACACAAAGAAGTTTCTCAGAAAGCTTCTTTCTCTTTGTTATCAGAGGATATTTCCTTGGGCCCTATAGTCTTCCACTGGATCCGAAATATCTGTTCTCAGATTCCACAGAAATACGGCTAGCAAAGAGATCCACGAAATACAGATGTAACTCTGTGAGTGGAAGTCACACATCACAAAGCCGTTTCTCACAAAGCTTTTTTCCAGTTTTTCTCTGAGGATATTTCCTTTTTAACCATAGCCCTATATGGGCTTCAAAATATCACTTTGCGAATTCCACAAGAACAGGCTTAGCGAGTGGCTTCTTGAGGGGAAAGCTGTAACTCTGTGAGATGAATCACAGAACACTCAGCAGTTTCTCAGAAAGCTTCTTTCCAGATTTCATCTGAGGATAGTTCCTTTTTCACCGTAGCCCTCTATGGGCTTCCAAATATCACTTTGTAAATTCCACAAGAACTGTGTTAGCGAAAGGCTTCTTGAGGGGAAAGCTGTAACTCTGTGAGATGATTTCACAGAACACAAAGAAGTTTCTCAGAAATCTTCTTTCTCTTTGTTATCGGAGGATATTTCCTTTGGCCCTATAGTCTTCAGAGCGATCCGAAATATCTGTTCTCAGATTCCACAGAAATAAGGCTAGCAAAGAGATCCACAAAATACAGATGTAACTCTGTGAGTGGAAGTCACACATCACAAAACAGTTTCTCAGAAAGCTTCTATCCACTTTTTCTCTGAGGATATTTCCTTTTTCACCATAGCCCTCTATGGGCTTCCAAATATCACTTTGCAAATTCCACAAGAACAGGCTTAGGGAGCTGCTTCTTGAGGGGAAAGCTGCAATTCTGTGAGATGAATTCCTAGAACACTAAGCAGTTTCTGAGAAAGCTTCTTTCCAGATTTCATCGGAGAATATTTCCTTTTTCACCAGAGCTCTCTATGGGCTTCCAAATATCACTTTGCAAATTCCATAGGAACTGTCTTAGCCAAAGGCTTCTTCAGGGGAAAGCTGTATCTCTGTGAGATTATTTCACAGAACACAAAGAAGATTCTCAGAAAGCTTCTTTCTCTTTGTTATCGGAGGATATTTTCTTTCGCGCTATAGTCTTCAAAGGGATCTGAAATATCTGTTCTCAGATTCCACAGATATAAAGCTAGCAAAGACATCCACGAAATACAGATGTAACTCTGTGAGCGGAAGTCACACATCACAAAGCAGTTTCTCAGAAAGCTTCTTTCCAGTTTTTTTCTGAGGAT
>NW_020264699.1:0-2107 GCF_003255815.1 Theropithecus gelada | reverse complement strand
TGAAAAAGGAATTATCCTCCGTTGAAATCTGGAAAGAAGCTCTCTGAGAAACTGCTTAGTGTTCTGTTAATTCATCTCACAGAGTTACATCTGTTTTTCATGGAACTCTTTGCTAGCCTTATTTCTGTGGAATCTGAGAACCGATATTTCGGATCCCTTTGAAGACTATAGGCCCAAAGTAAATATCCTCCGATAATAAAGAGAAAGTAGCTTTCTGAGAAACTTATTTGTGTTTTGTGAAATCATCTCACAGAGTTACAGCTTTCCCCTCAAGAAGCCTTTCGCTAAGACAGTTCTTGTGGAATTGGCAAAGTGATATTTGGAAGCCCCTAGAGGGCTATGGTGAAAAAGGAAATATCCTCCGATGAAATCTGGAAAGAAGCTTTCTGAGAAACTGCTTAGTGTTCTGTTAATTCATCTCACAGAGTTACATCTATATTTCGTGGATCTCTTTGCTGTCCTTATTTTTGTGGAATCTGAGAACAGATATTTCGGATCCCTTTGAAGACAATAGTGCCAAAAAAAATATCCTCCGGTAACAAAGACAAACAAGCTTTCTGAGAAACTTCTTTGCGTTCTGTGAAATCATCTCACGGAGTTACAGCTTTCCCCTCAAGAAGCCTTTCGCTAAGACAGTTCATCTGGAATTGGCAAAGGGATATTTGGAGGCCCATAGAGGGCTACGGTGAAAAAGGAAATATCCTCCGTTGAAATCTGGAAAGAAGCTTTCCGAGAAACTGCTTAGTGTTCTGTTAATTCATCTCACAGAGTTACATCTGTGTTTCGTGGAACTCTTTGCTAGCCTTATTTCTGTGGAATCTGAGAACAGATATTTCGGATCCCTTTGAGGACTATAGGCCCAAAGTAAATATCCTCCGATAACAAAGAGAAAGAAGCTTTCTGAGAAACTTATTTGTGTTTTGTGAAATCATCTCACAGAGTTACAGCATTCCCCTCAAGAAGCCTTTCGCTAAGACAGTTCTTGTGGAACTGGCAAAGTGATATTTGGAAGCCCATATAGTTCTATGGTGAAAAAGGAAATATACTCCGATGAAATCTGGAAAGAAGCTTTCTGAGAAACTGCTTATTGTTCTGTTAATTCATCTCAAAGAGTTACATCTGTATTTCGTGGATCTCTTTCCTAGCCTTCTTTCTGTGGAATCTGAGAACAGATATTTCGGATCCCTTTGAAGACTATAGGGCCAAAGGAAATATCCTCCGATAACAAAGAGAAAGAAGGTTTCTGAGAAACTTATTTGTGTTCTGTGAAATCATCTCACAGAGTTACAGCTTTACCCTCACAAAGCCTTTCGCTAAGACAGTTCTTGTGGAATTGGCAAAGTGATATTTGGAAGCCCATAGAGGGCTATGGTGAAAAAGGAAATATCCTCCGATGAAATCTGGAAAGAAGCTTTCTGAGAAACTGCTAAGTGTTCTGTGAATTCATCTCACAGAGTTACATCTGTATTTCGTGGATCTCTTTGCTAGCCTTATTTCTGTGGAATCTGAAAACAGATATTTCGGATCCCTGTGAAGACTATAGGGCCAAAAGAAATATCCTCCGATAAGAAAGAGAAAGAAGCTTTTTCAGAAACTTCTTTGCGTTCTGTGAAATCATCTCACGGAGTTACAGCTTTACCCTCAAGAAGCCTTTCGCTAAGACAGTTCTTGTGGAACTGACAAAGTGATATTTTGAAGCCCATATAGTTCTACGGTGAAAAAGGAAATATCCTCCGATAAAATCTGGAAAGAAGCTTTCTGAGAAACTGCTTAGTGTTCTCTTAATTCCTATCACAGAGTTACATCTGTATTTCGTGGATCTCTTTGCTAGCCTTATTTCTGTGGAATCTGAGAACAGATATTTCGGAACCCTTTGAAGACTATAGGGCCAAAGGAAATATCCTCCGATAACAAAGAGAAAGAAGCTTTCTGAGAAACTTCTTTGTGTTCTGTGAAATCATCTCACAGAGTTACAGCTTTCCTTTCAAGAAGCCTTTCGCTAAGTCAGTTCTTGTGGAATTGGCAAAGTGATATTTGGAAGCCCATAGAGGGCTATGGTGAAAAAGGAAATATACTCCGATGAAATCTGGAAAGAAGCTTTCTGAGA
>NW_020264698.1:0-2108 GCF_003255815.1 Theropithecus gelada | reverse complement strand
TTAACATTATACATTTAGCATTCCTTATCGGAGATCTCCCAGGTGATATTTTTCTGAAGTTTGAAAGGAATGTGTGTGTGCTGGACTCAGGAAGTTGGGAGATATATGGGGGATGTGCCTCATTCCTTTCATTCCCCTCCTTTTCAGGTAACTCTAGAGCCAATCTTGGGTCTTATAAGTCTGACTCTGTTTCAGCGTTTACAGGTTGGTATTGGGCTCTGAGGACTATGAGCTGAACAGTGTCAAACCTTTCTCTGACAAACTGCAAAATTCTGTTAACAACACAAGGTCCTACAGTTAGCAGAAATAGTAGACTTAGCAGGGGTCCAAGGAAGGGGGCTAACAGAAAACATAGAGGAATTCCACCATTGGTCTGCAGCTGAAGCAAACTGCCGTGTTTTTACTTCAGTGCTTAACTTGCGTAACTGTTGGACCTGGTCTTCTACAAGCCCTGATTCATTTATGTAGAAACAACAGTCTTCTTTTAGAAACATACATGTACCACCTTTTTCAGCAGTGAGTAGGTCTAGGGCCCTCCGGTTCTGCAAGGTTACCTGAGCTAGGGACGTGAGCTGCCGCTGAAGGGATGCAAGGGACTCAGCTGACTCCTCCATAGCAACGGCAAATTGTTGGTACAACTTGTTGCTTTCTATGAGGGTGTGACCTAGGGTTCCCCCCGCCATCCCGGCCGCAATGAGGGATGCGGTGAGGGAGATTACTTTCACTCTCAGCGGGTCCATGTGTGCCGGCCGCCTCCCGTCCGCCTGCTTCCTCCCGCGGCTCAGCCCGGTGGGGCTGGGGCCTGCGGCCCGGAGGGGTACGGAGGGGGTTCTGTGAACAGTGGGTCCCCGCTATCAGGTAGAACAGGATGGCGGGGGGGCAGTTGGTTGCTTGGATTTTAGCAGCCGAGCAACCAGTGCCTTACAAGGTTCAGGGGCTAATTGGAAAGGTGACAGCCAAGGAGGTGGGTTCTCAACAAGGTCCTGCCATATGAGGATATATGGGATTTGATCCAAGTGGCCCACACGCCCAGGTAGGAAAATCTTGGACTTTAGTGATGACAGCAAGTCGGAACGTCCCTTTGGGTGGCCACCCCACATCAAAGGCAAGCCATTCGTAGCGGCATAGGGTAATGAGCTTTCCCCTCCTGATTTCCAAACTAAGATCATGGCCCCTTGCTCTTACATCTTTGAAATTACTTGTAAGGAGAGATACGGGAGTGCTCTGGGTATTACCTATCCTGTACTAATTTGTAGTCTCTTCCTGTAAAGGAATATGGGTTAGAATCCCTGTAAAGGAAATCTGGCTTATTAATAATATCTAGTCGCAAGCACGCTCCGGCAGTCCGGGTCAGAGTCAGCTGCTCGGATCACAACGGCACTCTGGCAGCACAGGCCGCAAGCGGCTCTGGCAGCACAGGTCGCAAGCGGCTCTGGCAGCACAGATCAGAGCTAGCTGCTCAGACCGCGATCGCACTCCGGCAGCCCAGATCGCAAGCGCGCACGGGCAGCCCGGGTCAGAGCTAGCTGCTCGGACCGCGATCGCGCTCCGGCAGCCCAGATCGCAAGCGCGCACCGGCAGCCCAGGTCAGAGCTAGCTGCTCGGACCACGATCACACTCCGGCAGCCCAGATCGCAAGCGCGCACCGGCTGCCCGGGTCAGAGCTAGCTGCTCGGACCGCGATCGCGCTCCGGCAGCCCAGATCGCAAGTGCGCACCGGTAGCCCAGGTCAGAGTTAGCTGCTCGGACCGTGATCGCACTCCGGCAGCCCAGATGGCAATTTAGATCAGACGAGAGCCAGGGGATGTCTCCCACCGGTCTCTGCTGGCTGTCCTATAGCACGTCCGCCAGGACGGCGCCAGCTCCAGTTTCAGACCTCGCGAGTCACAGATTCAGAACAGACACAGATAGACAAACGGAGACGAGCCGGCTCACCTATCAGTAGATCGATGCTAGTAGATCCCTTCACCAGGGGTCTGATGGGCTTGGGGAATCCCGGACGAGCCCCCAGATGTTATGCCCAGACCGTTTGTTCCCCAAAGAAGACCACCAGAGTCCAGCGTCAAAGCCAAGCGGCAAGGATCTTTACTACAAGTTCGAACTTGGTC
>NW_020264697.1:0-2108 GCF_003255815.1 Theropithecus gelada | reverse complement strand
TGGAATTGGCAAAGTGATATTTGGAAGCCCATAGAAGTCTGTGTTGAAAAAGGAAATATCCCCAGATGAAATCTGGAAAGAAGCTTTCTGAGAAACTGCTTAGTGTTCTGTTAATTCATCTCACAGAATTACATCTGTATTTCGTGGATCTCTTTGCTAGCCTTATTTCTGTGGACTCTGAGAACAGATATTTCGGATCCCTTTGAAGACTATAGGGCCATAGGAAATATCCTCCGATAACAAAGAGAAAGGAGCTTTCTGAGAAACTTCTTTGTGTTCCGTGAAATCGTGTCACAGAGTTACAGCTTTCCCCTCAAGAAGCCTTTCGCTAAGACAGTTCTTGTGGAATAGGCAAAGAATTATTTGGAAGCCCATAGAGGGCTACGGTGAAAAAGGAGTTATCCTCAGATGAAATCTGGAAAGAAGCTTTCTGAGAAAATGCTTAGTGTTCTGTTAATTCATCTCACAGAGTTACATCTGTATTTCGTGGATCTCTTTGCTAGCCTTATTTCTGTGGAATCTGAGAACAGATATTTCGGATCCCTTTGAAGAGTATAGGGCCAAAGGAAATATCCTCCGATAACAAAGAGAAAGAAGCTTTCTGAGAAACTTCTTTGTGTTCTGCGAAATCATCTCACACAGTTACAGCTTCCCCTTCCAGAAGCCTTTCGCTAACACAGTTCTTGTGGAATTGGCATAGTGATATTTGGAAGCCCATAGAGGGCTATCGTGAAAAAGGAAATATCTTCAGGTGAAATCTGGAAAGCAGTTTTCTGAGGAACTGCTTAGTGTTCTGTTAATTCATCTCACAGAGTTACATCTCTATTTCGTCGATCTCTTTTCTGGCCTTATTTCTGTGGAATCTGAGAACAGATATTTCGGATCCCTTTGAAGACTATAGGGCCAAGGGAAATATCCTCCGATAACAAATAGAGAGAAGCTTTCTGAGAAACTTCTTTGTGCTCTGTGAAATCATCTCACAGAGTTACAGCTTTCCCCTCAAGAAGCCTTTCGCTAAGACAGTTCTTGTGGAATTGGCAAAGTGATATTTGGAAGCCCATAGAGGGCTACGGTGAGATCTCCTTGCTAGCCTTATTTCTGTGGAATCTGAGAACAGATATTTCTGATCCCTTTGAATACTATAGGGCCAAAGGGAATATGCTCCGATTACAAAGAGAAAGAATATTTCTGAGAAACTTCTTTGTGTTCTGCGAAATCATCTCACAGAGTTACAGCTTTCCCCTGAAGAAGCCTTTCGCTAAGACAGTTCTTGTGGAATTGGCAAAGTGATATTTGGAAGCCCATAGAGGGCTATGGTGAAAAAGGAAATATCCTCAGATGAAATCTGGAAAGAAGCTTTCTGAGAAACTGCTTAGTGTTCTGTTAATTCATCTCACGGAGTTACATCTGTATTTCGTGGATTTCTTTGCTAGCCTTATTTCTGTGGAATCTGAGAACAGATATTTCGGATCCCTTTGAAGACTATAAGGGCGAAGGAAATATCCTTCGATAACAAAGAGAAAGAAGCTTTCTGATGAACTTCTTTGTGTTCTGTGAAATCATCTCACAGAGTTACAGCTTTCCCCTCAAGAAGCCTTTCTCTAAGACAGTTCTTGTGGAATTGGCAAAGTGATATTTGGAAGCCCTTAGAGGGCTATGGTGAAAAAGGAAATATCCTCACATGAAATACGGAAAGAAGCTTTCTGAGAAAATGCTTAGTGTTCTGTTAATTCATCTCACAGAGTTACATCTCTGTTTCGTGGATCTCTTTGCTAGCCATCTCTCTGACGAATCTGAGACCAGATATTTCCGATCCCTTTGACCACTAGAGGGCCAAAGGAAATATCCTCCGATAACAAAGAGAAAGAAGCTTTCTGAGAAACTACTTTGTGTCCTGTGAAATCCTCTCACAGAGTTACAGCTTACCCCTAAAGAAGCCTTTTGCTACGCCAGTTCTTGTGGAATTGGCAAAGTGATATTTGGAAGCCCATAGAGGGCTATGGTGAAAAAGGAACTATCCTCAGATGAAATCTGGAAAGAAGCTTTCTGAAAAACTACTCTGTGATGTGAGACTTCCACTCACAGAGTTACATCTGTATTGCGTGGAT
>NW_020264696.1:0-2108 GCF_003255815.1 Theropithecus gelada | reverse complement strand
TTACATTTGTATTTCGTGGAACTCTTTGCTAGCCTTATTTCTGTGGATTCTGAGAACAGATATTTCGGATCCCTTTGAAGAGTCTAGGGCCAAAGGTAATATCCTCCGATAACAAAGACAAAGAAGCTTTCTGAGAAACTGCTGAGTGTTCGGTTAATTCATCTCACAGAGTTACATCTGTGTTTCGGGGATCTCTTTGCTAGCCTTATTTCTGTGGAATCTGCGAACGGATATTTCGGATCCCTTTGAGGACTATAGGGCCAAAGGAAATATTCTCCGATAACAAAGAGAAAGAAGCTTTATGAGAAACTTCTTTGTGTTCTGTGAAATAATCTCACAGAGTTACAGCGTTCCCCTCAAGAAGCCTTTCGCTAAGACAGTTCCTGTGGAATTGGCAAAGTGATGTTTGCAAGCACATAGAGGGCTATGGTGCAAAAGGAAATATCCTCAGATGAAATCAGGAAAGAAGCTTTCAGAGAAACTGTTTAGTGTTCTGTTAATTCATCTCACAGAGTTACATCTGTATTTCGTGGATCTCTTTGCTAGCCTTATTTCTGTGGAATCTGAGAACACTTATTTCGGATCACTTTGAAGACTGTAGGGCCAAAGGAAATATCCTCCGATTACAAAGAGAAAGAAGCTTTCTGGGAAACTTCTTTGCTTTCTGTGAAATCATCTCACAGAGTTACAGCTTTCCCCTCAAGAAGCCTTTCGCTAAGACAGTTCTTGTGGAATTGGCATACTGATATTTGGAAGCCCATAGAGGGCTGTCTTGAAAAAGGAAATATCCTCAGATGAAATCTGGAGAGAAGCTTTTTGAGAAACTGCTGAGTGTTCTGTTAATCCATCTCACAGAGTTACATCTGTATTTCGTGGATCTCTTTGCTAGCCATATTTCTGTGGAATCTGAGAACAGATATTTGGGATCCCTTTGAAGACAATAGGGACAAAGGAAATATCCTCCGATAACAAAGAGAAAGAAGCTTTCTGGGAAACTTCTTTGTGTTCTGTGAAATCATCTCACAAAGTTACAGCTTTCCCCTCAAGAACGCTTTTGCTAAGACAGTTCTTGTGTAATTGGCAATGTGATATTTGGAAGCCCATAGAGGGCTATGGTGAAAAAGGAAATATCCTCAGATGAAATCTGGAAAGAAGCTCTCTGAGAAACTGCTTAGTGTTCTGTTAATTCATGTCACAGAGTTACATCAGTATTTCGTGGATGTCTTTGCTAGCCTTATTTCTGTGGAATCTGGGAACAGATATTTTGGATCCCTTTGAAGACTATAGGGCCAAAGGAAATATCCTATGATAACGAAGAGAAAGAATGCTTTCTGAGAAACTTCTTTGTGTTCTGTGAAATCATCTCACAGAGGTACACCTTTCTCCTCAAGGAGCCTTTCGCTAAGACAGTTCTTGTGGAATTGGCAAAGTGATATTTGGAATCCCATAGCGGGCTACGGTGAAAAGGAAATATCCCCAGATGAAATCTGGAAAGAAGCTTTCTGAGATACGGCTGAGTGTTCTGTTAATTCATCTCACAGAATTACATCTGTAATTCGTGGATCTCTTTGCTAGCCTTATTTCTGTGGAATCTGAGAGCAGATATTTTGTAACCCTTTGAGGACTATAGGGCCAAAGGAAATATCCTCCGATAACAAAGAGAAAGAAGTTGTCTGAGAAACTTCTTTGTGTTCTCTGAAATCATCTCACAGAGTTACAGCTTTCCCCTCAAGAAGACTTTTGCTAATATAGTTCTTGTGGAATTGGCAATTTGATATTTGCAAGGCCCTAGATCCTACGATGAAATCTGGAAAGAAGCTTTCTGAGAAACTGCTGAGTGTTCTGTTAATTCATCTCACAGAGTTACATCTGTATTTCGTGGATCTCTTTGCGACCCTTATTTCTGTGGAATCTGAGAACAGATACTTCGGATCCCTTTGAAGAGTCTCGGGCCAAAGGAAATATCCTCCGAGAACAAAGACAAAGAAGCGTTCTGAGAAACTTCTTTGTGTTCTGTGAAATCATCTCAGAGAATTACAGCTTTCCCCTCAAGAAGACTTTGGCTAAGACAGTTCTTGTGGAATTGGCAAAGTGATATTTGGAAGCCC
>NW_020264695.1:897-2108 GCF_003255815.1 Theropithecus gelada | reverse complement strand
ACATCTGTATTTCGTGGATCTCATTGCTAGCCTTATTTCTGTGGAATCTGAGAACAGATATTTCAGATCCCTTTGAAGACTATAGGCCCAAAGGAAATATCCACCGATAACAAAGAGAAAGAAGCTTTCTGAGAAACTTCTTGGTGTTCTGTGAAATCATCTCACAGTGTTACAGTTTTCCCCTCAAGAAGACTTTCGTTAACACAGTTCTTGTGGAATTGGCAAAGTGATATTTAGAAGCCCATAGAGGGCTTTGGTGAAAAAACAAATATACTCAGATGAAATCTGGAAAGAGGTTTTCTGAGAAACTGCTCTGTGATGTGTGACTTACACTCACAGAGTTACATCTGTATTTCGTGGATATGTTTGCTAGCCTTATTTCTGTGGAATCTGAGGACAGATATTTCGGATCCCTTTGAAGACTATAGGGCCAAAGGACATATCCTCGGATAAAAAAGAGGAAGAAGCTTTCTGAGAAACTTCTTTGTGTTCTGTAAAATCATCTCACAGAGTTACAGCTTTCCCATCAAGAAGCCTTTCGCTAAGACAGTTCTTGTGGAATTGGCAAAGTGATATTTGGAAGCCCATAGAGTGCGATGGTGAAAAAGCAAATATCCTCAGGTGAAATTTGGAAAGAAGTTTTCTGAGAAACTGCTTAGTGTTCTGTTATTTCATCTCAGAGAGTTACATCTCTATTTCGTGGATATGTTTGCTAGCCTTATTTCTGTGGAATCTGAGAACAGATATTTCGGATCCCTTTGAAGACTATAGGGCCAAAGGACGTATCATCCGATAACAAAGAGAAAGAAGCTTTCGGAGAAACTTCTTTTATTTCTGTGAAATCATCTCAGAGAGTTACAGCTTTCCCCTCAAGAAGCCTGTCGCTAAGACAGTTCTTGTGGAATTGGCAAAGTGATATCTGGAAGCCCATAGAGGGCTATGGTGGAAAAGGAAATATCCTCAGATGAAATCTGAAAAGAAGCTTTCTGAGAAACTGCTTAGTGTTGTGTTAATTCATCTCAGAGTGTTACATGTGTATTTCGTGGATCTCTTTGCTAGCCTTATTTCTGTGGAATCTGAGAACAGATATTACGGATCCCTTTGAAGACTATAGGGCCAAAGGAAACATCCTCCGATAACAAAGAGAAAGAAGCTTTCTGGGAAACTTCTTTGTGTTCTGTGAAATCATCTCACAGAGTTACAGCTTTCCC
>NW_020264695.1:0-875 GCF_003255815.1 Theropithecus gelada | reverse complement strand
ATCTCACAGAGTTACAGCTTTCCCCTCAAGAAGCCTTTCGCTAAGACAGTTCTTGTGGAATTGGCAAAGTGATATTTTGAAGCCCATAGAGGGCTACGGTGAAAAAGCAAATATCCTCAGATGAAATCTGGAAAGAAGCTTTCTGAGAAACTGCTCTGTGATGTGTGACTTCCACTCACAGAGTTACATCTGTATTTCGTGGATCTCTTTGCTAGCCTTATTTCTGTGGAATCTGAGAACAGATATTTCGGATCCCTTTGAAGAATATAGGGCCAAAGGACATATCCGACGATAACAAAGAGAAAGAAGCTTTCTGGGAAACTTCTTTGATTTCTGTGATATCATCTCACAGAGTTACAGCTTTCCCCTCAAGAAGCCTTTCGCTAAGACAGTTCTTGTGGAATTCGCAAAGTGATATCTGGAAGCCAGTAGAGGGCAATGACGAGAAAGGAAATATCCTCGGATGAAATCTGGACAGAAGCTTTCTAAGAAACTGCTTAATGTTCTGTTAATTCATCTCACAGAGTTACATCTGTATTTCGTAGATCTCTTTGCTATCCTTATTTCTGTGGAATCGGATAACAGATATTCCGGATCCCTTTGAAGACTATAGGGGCAAAGGAAATATCCTCCGATAACAAAGAGAAAGAAGCTTTGTGAGGGACTTCTTTGTGTTCCGTGAAATTATCTCACAGAGTTACAGCTTTCCCCTCAAGAAGCCTTTCGCTAAGACAGTTCTTGTGGAATTGGCAAAGTGATATTTGGAAGCCCATAGGGGCTATGGTGAACAACGAAATATTCTCAGATGAAATCTGGAAACAAGCTTTTTGAGAAACTGCTTAGTGTTCTGTTAATTCATCTCACAGAGTTATATT
>NW_020264694.1:821-2108 GCF_003255815.1 Theropithecus gelada | reverse complement strand
TCTCTGCTAGCCTTATTTCTGTGGAATCTGAGAACAGATATTTCGGATCCCTTTGAAGAATTTAGGGCCAAAGGAAATATCCTCCGATAACAAAGAGAAAGAAGCTTTCTGAGAAACTTCTTTGTGTTCTGTGAAATCATCTCACAGAGTTACAGCTTTGCCCTCAAGAAGCCTTTCGCTAAGACAGTTCTTGTGGAATTGGCAAAGTGATATCTGGGGGCCCAAAGAGGGCAATAGCGAAAAAGGAAATATCCTCAGATGAAATCTCTAAAGAAGCTTCCGAAGAAACTGCTTAGTGTTCTGTTAATTCATCTCAGAGAATTACATCTGTATTTCGTGGATCTCTTTGCTAGCTTTATTTCTGTGGAATCTGAGAACAGATATTTCGGATCCCTTTAAAAACTATGGGGCCAAAGGAAATATCCTCCGATAAAAAAGAGAAAGAAGCTTTCTGAGGAACTTCTTTGATTTCTTTGAAATCATCTGACAGAGTTACAGCTTTCCCCTCAAGAATCCTTTCGGTAAGACACTTCTTGTGGAATTGGCAAAGTGATATTTGGAAGCCCATAGAGGGCTATGGTGAAAAAGCAAATATCCTCAGATGAAATTTGGAAAGAAGCTTTCTGAGAAACTGCTTAGTGTTCTGTTATTTCATCTCACAGAGTTACATCTGTATTTCGTGGATCTCTTTGCTAGCCTTATTTCTGTGGAATCAGAGAACAGATATTTCGGATCCCTTGGAAGACTATACGGCCAAAGGACATATCCTCCGATAACAAAGAGAAAGAAGCTTTCTGAGAAACTTCTTTGTGTTCTGTGAAATCATCTCACAGAGTTACAGCTTTCCCCTCAAGAAGCCTTTCGCTACGACAGTTCTTGTGGAATTGGCAAAGTGATATCTGGAAGCCCATAGAGGGCTATGGTGAAACTGCAGATATCCTCAGATGAAATCTGGAAAGAAGCTTTCTGAGAAATTACTCTGTGATGTGTGTCTTTCACTCACAGAATTACATATGTAGTTCGTGGATCTCTTTGATAGCCTCATTTCTGTGAAATCTGAGAACAGATATTTCGGATCCCTTTGAAGACTATAGGGCCAAAGGAAATATTCTCCGATAAGAAAGAGAAAGAAGCTTTCTGAGAAACGACTTTGTGTTCTGTGAAATCATCTCACAGTTTTACAGCTTTCACCTCAAGAAGCCTTTCGCTGAGACAGTTCTTGTGGAATTGGCAAAGTGATATTTGGGAGCCCGTAGAGGGCTATGGTGAAAAAGGAAATATCCTCAG
>NW_020264694.1:0-736 GCF_003255815.1 Theropithecus gelada | reverse complement strand
ATTTCCTTTGGCCCTATAGTCTTCAAAGGGCCAAAGGAAATATTCTCCGATAAGAAAGAGAAAGAAGCTTTCTGAGAAACGACTTTGTGTTCTGTGAAATCATCTCACAGTTTTACAGCTTTCACCTCAAGAAGCCTTTCGCTGAGACAGTTCTTGTGGAATTGGCAAAGTGATATTTGGGAGCCCGTAGAGGGCTATGGTGAAAAAGGAAATATCCTCAGATGAAACTTGAAAGAAGCTTTCTGAGAAACTGCTTAGTGTTCTGTTAATTCATCTCAGAGAGTTACATCTGTTTTTCGTGGATCGCTTTGCTAGCCTTATTTCTGTGGAATCTGAGAACAGATATTTCGGATCCCTTTGAAGACTATAGGGCCAAAGGAAATATCCTCCTATAACAAAGAGGAAGAAGCTTTCTGAGAAACTTCTTTTTGTTCTGTGAAATAAGCTCACAGAGTTACAGCGTTCCCCTCAAGAAGGCTTTCGCTAAGACTGTTCTGGTGGAATTGGCAAAGTGGTATTTGGAAGCCCATAGAGGGCTATGGTGAAAAACGAAATATTCTCAGATGAAATCTGGAAGGAAGCTTTCTGAGAAACTGCTTAGTGTTCTGTAAATTCATCTCACAGAGTTACATCGGTATTTCGTGGATCTCTTTGCTAGCCTTATTTCTGTGGAATCTTGGAGCATATATTTCTGATCCCTTTGAAGACTATAGGGCCAAAGGAAATATCCTCCGAT
>NW_020264693.1:0-2109 GCF_003255815.1 Theropithecus gelada | reverse complement strand
GCTTGTGGTGAGAAAGGAAACGTCTTCTGATGAAAACTGGACAGAAGCTTTCGGAGCAACTGCTGTGTGATGTCTGTATTCATCTCTTAGAATTAAATCATTCTTTGGATTGAGCAGTTTGAAATCACTGTTTCTGTGGAAACTGAGAAAGGACATTTGCGAACGCTCTTAAGAATATGCTGAAAAAGTAATACTCTCTGATAAACACCAGAAGAAAATATTCTGTGATACTACTCTAGGTCACGTGAAGTCCACTCACAGTGTTAAGCTTCTATCTTCATTTTGCAGTATTCTAACACTGTTTTAGGTTAGTCAGCTAAGGGATACTCAGAAGCACTTTGAGGCTTACGGTGAAAACAGACATATCTTCAGATAGATACTGGAGAGAAGATTTCTGAGGAGCTGCTTTGTGACGTGTGCATTCCACTCAAAGAGTTACACTTTTCTTCTCATAGAGGATTGGGAATTCACGTTTGGAGAAAATGCTACCAGGGGACTTTTGGGAATATAAGGATGGCTATGGTGAAAAGGAAATCTCCTCAGACAAAAACAGGCCAGAAGCTTTCTGTGAAACGGATTTGTGATAGATATGTCTATTCATTTCACATAGCCAAAAGGTTCTTTCTATTACACCGTTTTGAAACTGCGTCATGGATGGATTCATGAAGGGACATTCGGGAGCATATTCAGGCCTGTGGGGATATAGGGGATATCTTCAGATAAAAACTCGAGAGAACTTTTCTGAGAAACTGCTTTGTGATGTGTGCATTCCATTCAGTGACTTATACCTCTTTTCTCATAAGGCAGTGTTTGGACACTGTTCCTGTGAAACTGATAAAGTGACATTTTGCAGCACATTGAAGACTATGGCGAAAAGTGAAATATCCTGAAATGAAACCCAGAAAGAAGCGTTCCAAGAAACTGCTCTCTGAGGTGTGCATTCATTTCAGAGAGTTAAAGCTTACACTACGTTGCCTAGTTTGGGAATTCTGTCTTTGATGAATCTGTGAAGGGATATTAAGTTGCTCCCTGTTGCTTGTGGTGAGAAAAGATATGTCTTCAGATGAAAAACTATAAGGAAGATTTCAGAGCAACTGCTTTGTGATGTGTGTATTCATCTCATAAAGTTAAATCATTCTTTGCATTGAGCAGTTTGAAATCACTGTTTCTGTGGATCCTGAGAAAGGACATGTTGGAACGCTCTTAGGAATATGCTTAAAAAGAAATACCCTCCAATAAAAACCAGAAGGAACCTTTCTGTGTAACTCCTCTAGGTCACATGAAGTCCTCTCGCACAGTTAAGTTCCTGTTTTCATTGGGCAGTATTCTAACACTGTTTTAGGTTAGTCAGCTAAGGGATACTCGGGAGAACTTTGAGGCTTACCGTGAAAACGGAAATATCTTCAGATAGATACTGGAGAGAAGATTTCTGAGGAGCTGCTTTGTGAGGTGTGCATTCCACTCACAGAGTTATACCTTTCTTCTCATAGAGGATTGGAGAATCCCGTTTAGAGAAAACGCTCTCAGGGGACATTCAGGAGTATATGAACGGCTATGATGAAAAGGGAATATCCTCAGACAAAAACTGGAAAGAAGCTTTCTGTGAAACTGCTTTGTGATAGATATGTCTATTCATCTTATAGAGATAAAACTTTCTTCCTGTTACACAGTTTTGAAACTGCATCATGTACGGATTCGCAATGGGAGATTAGGGAGCATATTCAGGCCTGTGGGGAAATAGGAGATATCCTCATATAAAAACTGGAGAGAAGTTTTCTGAGAAACTACTTTGTGATATGTGTATTCCACTCAGGGAGTTATATCTCTTTTAAGGCAATGTTTGAACACTGCTCCTGTAAAACTGAAAAAGTGATATTTTGCAGCACATTGAAGACTATGGTGAAAAGTGAAAATCTGAAAATAAAACCCAGAAAGAAGCGTTCCAAGAAACTGCTCTCTGACATGTGCATTCATTTCAGAGAGTTAAAGCTTACACCACGTTGTCCAGTTTGGAAACTCAGTCTTTGGGTATCTGTGAAGGGATATTAAGTGACGAATGGAGGCTTGTGGTGAGAAAGGAAACGTCTTCTGATGAAAACTGGACAGAAG
>NW_020264692.1:0-8370 GCF_003255815.1 Theropithecus gelada | reverse complement strand
ACCAAACCACGCTGATCCACTCCAGGTTGGACCAAACCACGCTGATCCACTCCAGGTTGGACCAAATCACGCTGAACTTCACCAGGTTGGACCAAACCACGCTGATCCACTCCAGGTTGGACCAAAGTACGCTGATCCGCACCAGGTTGCACCAAACCACGCTGATCCACTCCAGGTTGCACCAAACCACGCTGATCTGCACCAGGTTGCACCAAACCACGCTGATCTGCACCAGGTTGGACCAAACCACGCTGATCCACTCCAGGTTGGACCAAACCACGCTGAACTTCACCAGGTTGGACCAAACCACGCTCATCCATACCAGGTTGGCCCAAACCACGCTGATCTGCTCCGGGTTGGCCCAAACCATGCTGATCCGCACCAGGTTGGCCCAAACCACGCTGATCCGCACCAGGTTGCACCAAACTATGCTGAACTGCACCAACTTGTGCCAAACCACTCTGATCTGCACCAGGTTGTACCAAACCACGCTGATCTGCACCAGGTTGTACCAAACCACGCTGATCCACTCCAGGTTGGACCAGACCAGGCTGATCTGCACCAGGTTGTACCAAACCATGCTGATCCACTCCAGGTTGGACCAGACCAGGCTGAACTGCACCAGGTTTTACCAAGGCACGCTGAAGTGAATCAGGTTGCACCAAACCACGCTGATCCACTCCAGGTTGGACCAGACCAGGCTGAACTGCACCAGGTTGTACCAAACCACGCTGATCCACTCCAGGTTGGACGAGACCAGGCTGAACTGCACCAGGTTGTACCAAACCATGCTGATCCACTCCAGGTTGGACCAGACCAGGCTGAACTGCACCAGGTTGTACCAAGACACGCTGAAGTGAATCAGGTTGTACCAAACCACGCTGATCCACTCCAGGTTGGACGAAACCATGCTGAACTGCACCAGGTTGCCCCAAACTACTCTGAAGTGCACCAGGTTGTGCCAAACCATGCTGATCCATTCCAGGTTGGACCACACCATACTGAACTGCACCAGACTGGACTAAACCTTGCTGATCTGCACCACGTTGCACCAAACCAAGCTGATCTATGCCAGGCTGCACAAAACCATATTGGTCAGCTCCTAGCTGAACCAAACCACGTTGATCTATACCAGGTTGGACCAAACTACGTGGATCTGCACCAGGCTGTACCAAACCATGTGGATATGTACCAGGCTGTACCAGTCCAGGTAGATACACATCAGGCTGTATCCAGCCACTGGGAAATGCACCAGATTGTATTAAACCATGCTGATCCATGCCAGGCTGTACCAAACCAGGTGGATATGCACCAATCTGCACCAAACCATGCTGATCTGCACCAGGTTGGACCATGCCAGGCTGATCTACACCAGGCTGTACCAAGCCACCCTGACCTGTGCCAGATTGGACCAAACCATGCTGATCTCTACCAGGTTGGGCCAAACCAGACTGATCCATTCCAGGCTGGACCAAACCATGCAGATCTGCACCAGGTTGGACCATGCCAAGCTGATCTACACCAGGCTGTACCAAGCCACCCTGACCTGTGCCAGATTGGGCCAAATCATGCTGACCTGTGCCAGGCTGGATCAAACGATGCTGATCTCTACCAGGTTGGGCCAAATCAGACTGATCCATTCCAGGCCGGACCAAACCACGCTGATCTGCACCAGGTTGGACCAAGCCAGGCTGATATGCACCAGGCTGCACCACAGCATGCTGAAATCTGCCAGACTGGATCAAATCATGCTGTTCTGTGCCAGGTTGTATGAAGCCAGTTGCTTCCAAACTGGGCTGCACAAAACCTTGCTGATCTGCACTAATTGGCATCAAACCAGGTGATACCAAACCATGCTGGTCTGTAAAAGGTAGAATCAGTCCATGTTGATCTATGACAGGCAATATCAATCCTTGCTGGTCCACTCCAGGGGCTACCAGTCCTTGCTGACCCATGCCTGATATTATAAATCCACGCTGATCCATGCCAAGTGGTTCCATACTGCGTTGGTCTATGCCAGGAAGTACCATACCATGCTGATATGCACCGACTGAAACCAGACCATGTTGGTCTGTGCTAGGTAGTTCCAATCCTTGCTGGTCTCTGCCAGGTACTGATGGTGGCAACATACGTTGCTCATCCATGACAAGTCGTCCCCATTCCTGATCATCCATTTCAGGTGGTGGCACACGAAGCTGACCCATGCTGAGGGGTACCACACCATGTAGGTAAGTGCCAGCGTGCACTAATCCCGGCTGATCCATGCCAGTTGGTTCTAACCCACGGCGATCTGACCTTAGATGGACCTGACTCTGGCTAGCGGGCACCCTACTGGGCTGCTCCCTGGCTGAGGTTAAGTCCTGTTGAACTGGACCAGGACGTGCATCTCGTTCATCTCTTCTTGGAAGTGTCGAGGTAAGCTTCTCTCTACTCCTGCGACGATCTGAGTCTGGTTTGAATTGCAGTACAGAAGACTGATGGAGTCGTGGCATGCCAGCTTCATCACGGGCCCTCGGCTGCTGCTGTTTACCAGTGCCAGAGGGGCCCCTGCTTTGTTCCCTACTGATAACCCCCTCAGAGGGGTGTGCTGCGCCACCAGATCCTGATGCAGTCTGATCCGGGCCAAGACCACCGGCAGAATCCAGAGCCTGGTCAATACTTGGTTGCTTGGTAGATGCTCCGCTTAGAGTCCCATCAGGTGATGTTAAGGAAGTGAACCCTCTGCGCTTAGAAAATCCCATAAGTGTTTCTGAGCCCTGGTTGGAGAGGAAGAAGGAAATCAATAACAGTCAAAATATTCACTATCAGAGCGGGAAGAAAGGAAATCTGGAAGTTCTGACTAGGATGATTTAGGGACCCTGGAGAAAAAAGCCCTCTGGTCCTAAAAGCTAAGCTTGACATAAAGAAACACACTGACAGGAGGCCGAGGCGGGTGGATCACTTGAGATCAGGAGTTCGAGACCAGCCTGACCAACATGGTGAAACCTGGTCTCTACTGAAAATACAAAAATATTAGCCAGGCTTGGTACTGCACACCTGTAATCCCAGCTACTCAGGAGAATCCCTTGAACCCAAAAGGCAGAGGGTGCAGTGAGCCGAGATCATGCCACTGCACTCCAGCCCGTGCAACACAGCAAGACACCATCTCAAAAATAAATGAATAAATAAATAAAATGTAAACATGCAAACCGATGGACCCAGAAACTCCACAGATAGGAATTTTCTCTGAATCCTCACCAAAGGATGCCAAGCTTTACATACAATGATGGGGTCTGCAGCATCGTTGATAAGCTATATCATCAATAAGGGACTGAAATATTTCTGGTCACCAATACAGTAGATGCTATTAATCCATGAAAAGAATGAACCACTTCTGTTTCCAGCCAAGATGAAGTAACAGGGGCTGGATTTACCCTTCTGTCCGTAACAAGAAAAAACAAAACTGAGGCTGGGTGCAGTGGCTCACGCCTGTAATCCCAGCACTTTGGGAGGCCGATGTGGGTGGATCACGAGGTCAGGAGTTCAAGACCAGCCTGACCAACATGTTGAAGCCCCATCTCTACTAATAATATAAAAACTAGCTGGGTGTAGCAGCACATGCCTGTAATCCCAGCTACTTAGGAGGCTAAGGCAGGAGAACTGCTTGAACCCGGGAGGCGGAGGTTGCAGCGAGCCGAGATAGCGCCACTGTACTCCAGCCTGGGTGACAGAGCGAGACTCTGTCTCAAAAACACAAAAACAAAAACCAAAAAAACCCCAACAACAGCTGTGAAACAGTGGTTTCCTAGACACCGGATATCAAGTTATGAAGGACAGTAATCCCCAAGAGGTGGAGACATGAAAACTGGGAACCCTGCATCACCCCGGCTTTCTGCCTCGCTGGCGCTTCCAGACTGCAGTGCAGGGAGGGGGAATTGAGGTGGAGCCCAGCAGACTCTCTGAGTTGAGGAGACAGAACTGAGCATTCAGGGAGATTCAGGCAACTGAAGGTCACAGGATAGAGTACCAGAAAGAAACGAGTTATCCAGGCGTGGTGGCTCATGCCTGTAATCCCAGAACTTTGGGAGGCTGAGGCAGGTGGATTACCTGAGGTTAGGAGTTTGAGACCAGCCTGGCCAACAAGGCGAAACCCTATCTCTACTAAAAATACAAAAATTAGCCAGGCATGGTCGCACATGCCTGTAGTCGCAGCTACTTGGGAGGCTGAGGCAGGAGAATCACTTGAACCCAGGAGGTGGAGGTTGCAGTGAGCTGAGATCATGCCACTGCACTCCAGCCTGGGTGACAGAGCATGGCTCTGTCTCAAAAAGAAAAATTAATCAGAAAGAAGGGAGATGACAGAAAGCCCACTCCAGAGCTCTGTGGAGGTTCCCCTCCGAGTGATTGGCACACATTTGATGGGCACATGCATGTGGGAAGACGTCCCAAGATTGGGGAAAGAACCATCTGCAGGGCTTGAAGAAGCAGTGCCCCGACTGCCATGGGGCTGGGAATAGTGCCTGTTTTTATCAACCAGTTTGGCAAAACTCATCATTCAAGTAGCACAGAGCAGAGTGTACTCAGAAAAGTGTTGCCTCAGAAGTGGAGAATAATCAGCCCTAGACTGAACACACCTAAGGGCCCACCTAACAAATCATGAAATCATAAAAGCAAGGCCTGAAACAATCAAACTGTTTTTAAGTAGCTGTGTACTTGGGGAAAAAGGCTCAAGAAAATGTGGCTCACACCTGTAATCTCAACACTTTGGGAGACCAACGTGGGCGGATCACCTGAGTGTAGGAGTTCGGGACCAGCCTGGCCAACATGGTGAAACCCTGTCTCTACTAAAAATACAAAAATTAGCCAGGCATGGTGGCGCACACCTGTAATCCCAGCTACTCAGGAGGCTGAGGTAGGAGAATCGCTTGAACCCGGGAGGCGGAGTTTGTAGTGAGCCGAGATTGTGCCACTGCGCTCCAGCCTGGGGGACAGAGCAAGACTCCATCTCAAAAGAAAAAAAAAAAATACAAAAATAGCTAACATCCGATGCAGGAAAGGAAAAGTCACAATGGCTGGCACCCAATCAAAGATTGCCAGGCATACAAAGAGGCAGGAAGACATGACCCATAATGAGGAGATAACTCAACCAATTGAGACCAACTCAGCACTGGCATCTGTGTTAGAATTAACATAGATGGCTATTAAAACAGTTATTGGGCCGGGCGCAGTGGCTCAAGCCTGTAATCCCAGCACTTTGGGAGGCCAAGACGGGCGGATCACGAGGTCAGGAGATCGAGACCATCCTGGCTAACACGGTGAAACCCCGTCTCTACTAAAAAATACAAAAAACTAGCCGGGCGAAGTGGCGGGCGCCTGTGGTCCCAGCTACTCGGGAGGCTGAGGCAGGAGAATGGCGTAAACCCAGGAGGCAGAGCTTGCAGTGAGCTGAGATCCGGCCACTGCACTCCAGCCTGGGCGACAGAGCCAGACTCAGTCTCAAAAAAAAAAAACAAACAAACAAAAAAAAACAGTTATTATGGCTCCACACACACAAGCACACACTTTAAACACAGGGTCTCGCTGTCACTCAGTCTGGAGTGCAGCGGCACAATCACAGCTCACTGCAACCTTTAACTCCTGGGCTCAAGCAAGCCTCACCCTTCAGCCTCCCAAGTAGCTAGGACTACTTGGGAGTCTCACTTTTTTTTTTTTTTTTTTTTTTGAGACAGAGTCTTGCTCTGTTGCCCAGGCTGGAGTGCAGTGGCACAGTCTCAGCTCATGGAAACCTCCGCCCCCAAGGTTCAAGTGCCTCAGCCTCCTGAGTAGTTGGGATCACAGGCACGCACCACCATGCCTGGCTAATTTTTTGAGTTTTTAGTAGCAATAGGGTTTCACCACGTAGGCCAGGCTGGTCTTGAACTCCTGACTTCAGGTGATCCATCCACCTCGGCCTTCCAAAGTGCTAGGATTACAGGCATGAGCCACGCTGCCTGGCCTTCTGGCTAATTTTTTTTTTTTTTTTTTTTTTTTTTTGAGACGGAGTCTCACTCTGTCACCCAGGCTGGAGTGCAGTGGCGTGATCTTGGCTTACTGCAAGCTCTGTCTCCCGGCTTGATGCCATTCTCCTGCCTCAGCTTCCTGAGTAGCTGGGACTACAGGCGCCCTCCACTATGCCCGGCTAATTTTTTTTTGTATTTTTAGTAGAGATGGGGTTTCACCATGTTAGCCAGGATAGTCTTGATCTCCTGACCTTGTGATCTGCCCGCCTCGGCCTCCCAAAGTGCTGGGATTACAGGCATGAACCACCGTGCCTGGTCCCTTCTGGCTAATTTTTTAAAAAATGTTTTTGTAGAGAAGGAGTCTTGCTATATTGCCCAGGCTGACCTCAAACTCCTGATCTCAAGCAGTCTTCCCTCCTCAGTCTCCCAAAGCACTGGGATTGGGGACGTGAGCTGCTGCACACAGATATAGCTAGAATTCTTTCTTTCTTTCTTTCTTTTTTTTTTTTTTTGAGATGGAGTCTTGCAGTGTCACCCAGGCTGGAATGCAATGACTTGATCTCGGTTTACTGCAACCTCTGCCTCCTGGGTTCAAGCGATTCTCCTGCCTCAGCCTCCTGAGTAGCTGGGATTACAGGCACATGCCACCATGCCCAGTTAATTTTTGTATTTTCAGTAGAGACGGGGTTTCACCATGTTGGTCAGGCTGGTCTTGAACTCCTGACCTCATGATCCGCCTGCCTCAGCCTCCCAAAGGGTTGGAATTACAGTCATGAGCCACGGCGCCCAGCCAAGTATAGCTATATTTCTTATGTTCAAAAGGTAGGGACATATATTTTTTAAAGTCCTGAATTGAACTAATGGAGATTGGACAGGCACAGTGGCTCAAGTGAGCCATGATCATGCCACTGGACTCCAGCCTGGGCACCCAGCTAATTTTTGTATTTTTGGTAGAGATGGGTTTTCACCATGTTGGCCAGGCTGGTCTCGAACTCCTGACCTCAAGTGATCTGCCCGCTTCAGCCTCCCAAAGAACTTTGATTACAGGCGTGAGCCATTGCGACCAGCCTTTTTTTTTTTTTTTTTTTTTTGAGATGGAGTCTCGCTCTGTAGCCCAGGCTGGAGTGCAGTGCATGATCTTGACTCACTGAAAGCTCCGCCTCCCGGGTTCACACCTTTCTCCTGCCTCAGCTTCCCAAGTAGCTGGGGACTACAGGCACCCGCCACCACACCCAGCTAATTTTTTATTTTTAGTAGAGATAGGGTTTCACGTCTTAGCCAGGATGATCTCGATCTCCTGACCTCGTGATCTGCCCACCTCGGCCTCCCAATGTGCTGGGATTACAGGCGTGAGCCACTGCACCTGGCCACGCAACTGGCCTTTTAAAAATTTTTTGTAGGCCGGACACAGTGGCTCAAGCCTGTAATCCCAGCACTTTGGGAGGCCGAGACGGGCGGATCACGAGGTCAGGAGATCGAGACCATCCTGGCTAACACGGTGAAACCCCGTCTCTACTAAAAAATACAAAAAACTAGCCGGGCGAGGTGGCGGGCGCCTGTAGTCCCAGCTACTCGGGAGGCTGAGACAGGAGAATGGCGTAAACCCGGGAGGCGGAGCTTGCAGTGAGCTGAGATCCGGCCACTGCACTCCAGCCTGGGCGACAGAGCCAGACTCCATCTCAAAAAAAAAAAAAAAAATTTTTTTTGTACAGATGGGGTCTCAATATGTTGCCCAGGCTGGTCTCAAACTCCTGGCCTCAAGCACTTCTCCCACCTTGACCTCCCAAAGCACTAGGATTAAAGGCATGAGCAACCATGTCCGACTTCTTGGTCTTTTTTTTTTTTTTTTTTAGACAGTCTCCCTCTGTTGCCCAGGCCGGAGTTCAGTGGCACGGTCTCGGCTTACTGCAACCTCTGCCTCCTGGATTCAAGTGATTCTCCTGCCTCAGCCTCCCGAGTACCTGGGATTACAGGCACGTGCCACCACGCCCAGGTAATTTTTGTATTTTTAGTAGAGATGGGGCTTCATCATATTGGTCAGGTTAGTCTCAAACTCCTGACCTCAAGTGATCCCTTGCCTCGGCCTCCCAAAGTGCTGGAATTATAGGTGTGAGCCACTCCCCCCGGCCCTGAGTGTAGTTTTTATTTGCTTTTGTAGCTTTTCAAACTTTCTTTACAGCCTGTCCTGAAATGCAGGGATCTTTCCTTATTAGTGGGCCGTGGTGACAGACCCTGGAAATAAAACCTCTGTAGGGGGCCCTTTGCTGGTGGTGACGTTGGCACACAGCCATGCATCTGTCTGTCTGGTACGGAAGACCAAATTGTTTTCCGATCCCCAACCTACCTTCACCTGAATAAAATCAAGCTGGATATGTTCAAATGGCCCTCAAAG
>NW_020264691.1:0-2109 GCF_003255815.1 Theropithecus gelada | reverse complement strand
GTGTGGGATGATTTCACAGAACACAAAGAAGTTTCTCAGAAAGCTTCTTTCTCTTTGTTATCAGAGTATATTTCCTTTGGCCCTATAGTGTTCAAAGTGAACGGAAATATCTCTTCTCAGATTCGACAGAAATAAGGCTACCAAAGAGATCCACGTAATACAGATGTAACTCTGTGAGATGAATTACCAGAACACTAAGCAGTTTCTCAGAAAGTTTCTTTCCAGATTTAATCTGGGGATATTTCCTTTTTCACCATAGCCCTCTATGGGCTTCCAAATATCACCTTGCCAATTCCATAAGAACTGTCTTAGCGAAAGGCATCTTGAAGGGAAAGCTGTAACTCTGTGAGATGATTTCACAGAACTCAAAGAAGGTTCTCAGAAAGCTTCATTCTCTTTGTTATGGGAGGATATTTCCTTTGGCCCTATAGTCTTCAAAGGGATCCGAAATATCTGTTCTCAGATTCCACAGAAATAAGGGTAGCAAAGAGATCCACGAAATACAGATGTAACTCCGTTAGATGAATTAACAAAACACTAAGCAGTTTCTCAGAAAGCTTCTTTCCAGATTTAATCTGAGGATATTTCCTTTTTCACCATAGCCCAGTATGGGCTTCCAAATATCACTTTTCCAATTCCACAAGAACTGTCTTAGTGAAAGGTTTCTGGAGGGGAAAGCTGTAACTTTGTGAGATGATTTCATAGAACACAAAAAAGTTTCTCAGAAAGCTTCTTTCTCTTTGTTATCGGAGCATATTTCCTTTGCCATTATATTATTCAAAGGGATCTGAAAAATCAGTTCTCAGACTCCACAGAAATAAGGCTAGCAAAGAGATGCACGAAATACTGATGTACCTCTGTGAGATGAATTAACAGAACGTTAAGCAGTTTCTCAGAAAACTTCTTTCCAGATTTCATCTGAGGAAATTTTCTTTTTCACCATATCCCTCTATGGGCTTCCAAATATCACTTTGCCAATTCCACAAGAACTGTCTTAGCGAAAGGATTCTTGAGGGGAAAGCTATAACTCTGTGGGATGATTTCACAGAACACAAAGAAGTTTCTCATAAAGCTTCTTTCTCTTTTTTATCGAGGGATATTTCCTTTGGCCCTAGAGTCTTCAAAGGAATCCGAAATATCTGTTCTCAGATTCCACAGAAATAAGGCTAACAAAGAGATCCAGGAAACAGAGATGTAACTCTCTGAGATGAATTAACAGAACACTAAGCAGTTTCTCAGAAAGCTTCTTTCCAGATTTCATCTAAGGATATTTCCTTTTTCACCATAGCCGTCTATGGGCTTCCAAATATCAGTTTGCCAATTCCACAAGAACTGTCTTAAGGAAAGGCTTCTTGAGGGGAAAGCTGTAGATCTGTGAGATGATTTCACAGAACACAAGTTTGTCAGAAAGCTTCTTTCTGTTTGTTATTGGAGGATATTCTCTTTAGCACTATAGTCTTCAAAGGGATAAGAAATATCTCTTCTGAGATTCCACAGAAATAAGGCTAGCAAAGAGATCCTCGAAACAGAGATGTAACTCTGTGGGATGAATTAACAGAACACTAAGCAGTTTCTCAGAAAGCTTCTTTCCAGATTTCATCTGTGGATATTTCCTTTTTCACCATAGCCCTCTAAGGGCTTCCAAATATCTCTCTGCCAGTTCCACAGGAACTGTCTTAGCGAAAGGCTTCTTGAGGGGAAAGCTGTAACTCTGTGAGACGATTTCATAGAACACAAAGAAGTTTCTCAGAAAGCTTCTTTCTCTTTGTTATCGGAGAAGATTTCCATTGGCCGTATAGTCTTCAAAGGCATCCGAAATATCTGTTCTCAGATTCCACAGAAATAAGGCATGCAAAGATATACACGAAATACAGATGTAACTCTGTGAGATGAATTAACAGAACACTAAGCAGTTTCTCAGAAAGCTTCTTTGTAGATTTCATCTGAGGATATTTCCTTTTTCACCATACCCCTCTATGGGCTTCTAAATATCACTTTGCCAATTCCACAAGAACTGACTTAGGGAAAGACTTCCTGAGGGGAAAGCTGTAAATCTGAGAGATGATTTCACAGAACACAAAGAAGTTTCTTAGAAAGCTTCTTTCTCTA
>NW_020264690.1:0-2109 GCF_003255815.1 Theropithecus gelada | reverse complement strand
AATTTATTGAGCGTTTTTAGCATGAAGGGCTGTTGAATTTTGTCAAAGGCCTTTTCTGCATCTATTCAGATAATCATGTGGTTCTTGTCTTTGGTTCTGTTTATATGCTGGATTATGTTTATTGATTTGCGAATGTTGAACCAGACTTGCATCCCAGGGATGAAGCCCACTTGATCATGGTGGATAAGCCTTTTGATGTGCTGCTGAATCTGGTTTGCCAGTATTTTATTGAGGATCTTTGCATCGATATTCATCAGGGTTATTGGTCTAAAATTCTCTTTTTTTGTTGTGTCTCTGCCAGGCTTTGGTATCAGGATGATGTTGGCCTCATAAAATGAGTTGGGAAGGATTCCCTCTTTTTCTATTGATTGGAATAGTTTCAGAAGGAATGGTTCCAGCTCCTCCTTGTACCTCTGGTAGAATTCAGCTGTGAATCCATCTGGTCCTGGACTTTTTTTGGTTGGTAGGCTATTAATTATTGCCTCAATTTCAGAGCCTGCTATTGGTCTATTCAGGGATTCAACTTCTTCCTGGTTTAGTCTTGGGAGAGTGTAAGTGTCCAGGAAATTATCCATTTCTTCTAGATTTTCTAGTTTATTTGCGTAGAGGTGTTTATAGTATTCTCTGATGGTAGTTTGTATTTCTGTGGGGTCGGTGATGATATCCCCTTTATCATTTTTTATTGCGTCGATTTGATTCTTCTCTCTTTTCTTCTTTATTAGTCTTGCTAGCGGTCTGTCAATTTTGTTGATCTTTTCAAAAAACCAACTCCTGGATTCATTGATTTTTTGGAGGGTTTTTTGTGTCTCTATCTCCTTCAGTTCTGCTCTGATCTTAGTTATTTCTTGCCTTCTGCTAGGTTTTGAATGTGTTTGCTCTTGCTTCTCTAGTTCTTTTAATTGCGATGTTAGAGTGTCAATTTTTGATCTTTCCTGCTTTCTCTTGTGGACATTTAGTGCTATAATTTTCCCTCTACACACTGCTTTAAATGTGTCCCAGAGATTCTGGTATGTTGTATCTTTGTTCTCATTGGTTTCAAAGAACATCTCTATTTCTGCCTTCATTTCGTTATATACCCAGTAGTCATTCAGGAGCAGGTTGTTCAGTTTCCATGTAGTTGAGCGGTTTTGATTGAGTTTCTTAGTCCTGAGTTCTAGTTTGATTGCACTGTGGTCTGAGAGACAGTTTGTTATAATTTCTGTTCTTGTACATTTGCTGAGGAGTGCTTTACTTCCAATTATGTGGTCAATTTTGGAGTAAGTGTGATGTGGTGCTGAGAAGAATGTATATTCTGTTGATTTGGGGTGAAGAGTTCTATAGATGTCTATTAGGTCTGCTTGCTGCAGAGATGAGTTCAATTCCTGGATATCCTTGTTAACTTTCTGTCTTGTTGATCTGTCTAATGTTGACAGTGGAGTGTTGAAGTCTCCCATTTTATTGTATGGGAGTGTAAGTCTCTTTGTAAGTCTCTAAGGACTTGCTTTATGAATCTGGGTGCTCCTGTATTGGGTGCATATATATTTAGGATAGTTAGCTCTTCCTGTTGAATTGATCCCTTTACCATTATGTAATGGCCTTCTTTGTCTCTTTTGATCTTTGATGGTTTAAAGTCTGTTTTATCAGAGACTAGGATTGCAACCCCTGCTTTTTTTTGTTCTCCATTTGCTTGGTAAATCTTCCTCCATCCCTTTATTTTGAGCCTATGTATGTCTCTGCATGTGAGATGGGTCTCCTGAATACAGCAGACTGATGGGTCTTGACTCTTTATCCAGTTTGCCAGTCTGGGTCTTTTCATTGGAGCATTTAGTCCATTTACATTTAAGGTTAAGATTGTTATGTGTGAACTTGATCCTGCCATTATGATATTAACTGGTTATTTTGCTCGTTAGTTGATGCAGTTTCTTCCTAGCCTAAATGGCCTTTACATTTTGGCATGGTTTTGCAATGGCTGGTAGTGGTTGTTCCTTTCCATGTTTAGTGCTTCCTTCAGGACCTCTTGTAAGGCAGGCCTAGTGGTGACAAAATCTCTAAGCACTTGCTTATCTGTAAAGGATTTTATTTGTCCTTCACTTATGAAACTTAGTTTGGCTGGATATGAAATTCTGGGTT
>NW_020264689.1:0-2110 GCF_003255815.1 Theropithecus gelada | reverse complement strand
ACTTATTTGCAAGGCTTCTCTTTGAACAAATTTGCTTGTTGTATAAGCCACTTGCTGATCACTTTATAAGCTACTTAATTATAAAATATGGTATGACAGAGTGTCTTGTATAGTTTAATTGAATTATAGTTTTGCATTTTAAAATGTACAGATTATGCTATATAACATATTAGTTTTAAATTGTTTTATAATTGTTATAGACTTACTATGTGTCAGTCCCCAGATCTATCAGCATGCTGGATGATGAAATTCATAATAGCTCTTGAGAAATAGAGGAAAATTTACACCCAGAGTTGCTCAGAAAGGTCTGGGCATGTTCCAACTATCACATCCCAGATGGACCCAGCCCTGATGGGATCCTCACATCCCCTTCCCTTCTTATGAAGACACAAAGCTGAGCACCTGTCTATTGACAGCTTTTGGCTTTTAGACAGCCTCTCAGACTAGGCCAACTGCTCACAATCATGCTGACCCTCTTTGGCCCCTATGATGTTGTAAAGGCAATGCAGTACCCATGTCAGCAGCACACATACTATAACTGGCACAACACAGAGGTCAGCATGGGCCCCGTGCACAGATGACATACAAATTCATGAAGTGTTCTACATATATATATGTGTATATATATGTTCTACATATATATGTGTGTATATATATGTTCTCCGTATATATATGTGTATATATATTTTTATATAGGTATATATAAATATGCATTTTTTTTTTTTGAAACAGGGTCTTGCTCTGTCATCCAGGCTGGAGTGCAGTGGTGCTATCACGGCTTACTGCAGTCTCGACCTCTTGAGCTCAAGTGATCCTCCTGCTTCAGCCTCCCAAGCAGCTGGAACTGCAGGTGTGCACCACCACATCTGGCGAATTTTTGTATTTTTTGTAGAGATGAGGTTTCACCATGTTGCCCAAGCTAGTCTCAAATTCCTGAGCTCAAGTGATCCTCCTGCCTTAGCATCCCAAAGTGCTGGGATTACAGGCGTGAGTCACTGTGCCCAGCTGCATTCCATATTTCTACACACACATGCACACATGGAGGAGTATACGTTGGGGAAAGTAAAGCTGGGGAAATGTGAATAAAATCAGTGGGTTGTATTGATATCAATATCCTGATTGTGATATGTGTGAAATGTTACCGCTGAAAGAAATTGGGCAAAGTATACAACTATATGTGACTCTATGATTACATCGTATAGGATTAGATTGCATATAATTATATCAACATATAATCATAAAATACATTCATTGCCTTTATAATAGTATGATTATATCAATATAATGTTTAATTTTTTTAAAAAGGCAATGACCTGGGCACCGTGGCTCACACCTGTAATCCCAGCACTTTGGGAGGCTGAGGCGAGTAGATCACAAGGTCAGGAGTTTGAGACCATCCTGGCCAACATGGTGAAACCCCGTCTCTACAAAAAATACAAAAATTAGCTGGATGTGGTGGTGTGTGCTTGTAATTTCAGCTATTCGGGAGGCTGAGGCAGGAGAATTGCTTAAACCTGGGAGGCGGAGATTGCACTGAGCCCAGATTGCACCGAGCCCAGATTGCACCACTGCACTCCAGCCTGGTGACAGAGTGAGATTCTGTCTGGAAAAAAAAAAAAAAAAAAAGTCAATGCAGTTAGGCAAGTATAATGCATGAGCATAATATGGGCATAACATATGAGCATAACATGGGAAGCCTATCTCATTGATATATACGATTTACTTGGTCTCTGCACCTGACAATCTCCTGGTCTAAAGCTTTAAAAATGTACTTACTGTTACCTTGTCACTATACTAATGTGCAAACATATGAAATAAGATAGAAAATGTCCACAAGGGCCAGTGATCAAAGGAAATAACACACAACAAAAACACTACACACCCTTCTCTAAAATTTTCCATGAGAGCTGAGGGTTCAAGTGAATATTTCTTTCTCTTCTGGAAGACTGTTCATGAAGGTGGTAGCATAAATAATTATCCACAAAGGATTGTCAGGCATTCATCCCTAATGAAAACTACTAAGCCAAAACTAACAAAAAAAATTGTAATGATAGTTTTGTAGCACAAAATAATTAAACTGAGGCAGGCAGAGGAAAGTAAGAGAATCCAC
>NW_020264688.1:0-2110 GCF_003255815.1 Theropithecus gelada | reverse complement strand
TCTGTCATATAATGTATGCACAGAATGTTGAAAAAGCTGCTTTATTTTGGTAAACAGGGGCTTAAAATCAGCAATATGTTTTTGACAAAATTTATGCTGACAGAAAAAGTGCTTGAATAGAATGTAAATGCAGTAAGAAAAAAATTATGTCATGTCTAAATGAAAGCAAACAAATATTAAAGTTTTTTTTGTCTAATGACAAATCAGATAAAATCTACCTGTCTATTCACTTCCACCCTTTGCTGTTACCACCAGGCAGCAGCTGCTTGTTTGTAAGAGGTCAGATCCTTTCTATGTCTTTCCATAGTTGTGACCTTAAAATACATCACTACTATTTGATGCTCATGCTGCTGCAGCTTGACTGCCACAAAGGGCCTCAGGGAGTTCTATTTGTGAAAAATAATTTATATATATATATATATTTTTTTATAATTTATTATTATTATACTTTAAGTTGTAGGGTACATGTGCATAACGTGCAGGTTTGTTACATATGTATACTTGTGCCATGTTGGTCTACTGCACCCATCAACTCGTCATTTACATCAGGTATAACTCCCAATGCAATCCCTCCCCCCTCCCCCCTCCCCATGAAAGAATACTCAACCAACACTCTTGTTATTACAGTCCCAGAAGGTTTCCTATTCCTCAGACTTTTCTTTCTCCTGAAATGTTCCCTCAGCTCTATACTGAACAATAAAGATACGTCAATACGTTCAAGTCCCAGCCATTAATTATTCAGGTCCCAGCTTTTACAATACTGCAGTTTAAACTATCTCTCTATGAAGCCAGTTAGAACTTTTGTACATCTAGATATACCACAGAATCATATATTTGCCCATAGCTGGACTCAGTGTAATTCTTTCGCTTTTAGACAAACGTACTTCAGATCCCATGTGAATTGCTAGTGACTTCTAAGCCACTATACCACGCTGGCTTCTTAAATTAATCCTATACATTAGCAGATTTTCACAATGAAGCAGTAATCTACCTAGCACATAGATTCTCTATTAAGCGTATCCTGAAAACTATCAAAAATAATTTAGGGTGACATATGCAGAGGTGAGAAGATAAAGTCTAACCCTCTGATTTTATGTTTTCGTATCATGCAATTCTAATATTAAAAAAACACTGATAATACATAGTACCTCTAAATCCCAAGAATTTTCTTCTTCATCCTTTTGTTTGGATTCTGATGGGATCATCTGATCTATAAAAGTTAAATGACAGATATATTCATGAGGACATTTCTCTACTATAAATTTTAAAAACATATGCAAATATTTCATTCACGAATCTGTGGTTTTTCCTCTGTAGCCCTTATATTCTTTTTATCTATTACAATCACTACTTCTGTAGTCAAATCATTAGTACTGAAATCTAAAACGTCTGAAAATTAACATATCATTCATTAGAATGCAGAAAAATAGAAATTTGACAAACTTGTATGAATTATTTCCACACAAAGCAGTCATACCCTCTTCTCTCGTGAAACCCTTTATGTCCTATACTTGCTGTTCATTCAGAAAACTTTTCTATTACCTATCATCTCTCATTTCTTTGTAAATTTTTATTTTGTAGTATTACTTAACTCGATTGACTCAGCAATCTCTATTACTCAGTTCTTCCATAAAGATTACTTATCAATGAAAAAGATTTTTTAGGGATATTAATTTTTTGATGTTAGTAAACTATGTGTCCAACCCTTTTACATTTCAATATGCCACATCAGCATATTGGGCATGTTTTGGCTGTGTATATGTTTTAGGAAGATAAGCTTAAAAAACTTTTATTGCATATAAATTAATAACTGCTTTAATTATGACACATTTCGTCCCTAATGCACCAATATCTTCAGAGTCAAGTTGTGACACCTTGGAGAAACATCAGAAATGTATAGGAAACAATAATTGCCTTATGTAATCTAACGTTCCCACATGTTATAGGATAAAAATCAAGGCCCACACAAGACTTGAAGAGCTCTCAGGCCCTTGAGACAGAAAATGAATTTATACCAAAAATAACTCAGAGCAAGGTCCAAGGATCATCCGCATCAGCATCACCTGAGAACTTATTAAAAATGCAGAATCCCAAGTCGGCTGAATCACAG
>NW_020264687.1:0-2110 GCF_003255815.1 Theropithecus gelada | reverse complement strand
AAAAAAAAAAAAAAAAACAAAAGGCTGGGTGCGGTGGCTCACGTCTGTAATCCCAGCACTTTGGGAAGCTGAGGCAGACAGATCATGAGGTCAGGAGATCGAGACCATCCTGGCTAACACGGTGAAACCCCATCTCTACTAAAAAAATACAAAAAAATTAGCCAGGCATGGTAGCAGGTGTCTGTAGTCCCAGCTACTAGGAAGGCTGAGGCAGGAGAATGGCATGAACCCGGGAGGTGGAGCTTGCAGTGAGCCGAGATTGCGCCACTGCACTCCAGCCTGGATGACAGAGCGAGACTCTGTCTCAAAAAACAAACAAACAAACAAAACCCAATAATATAAATAATTAAATAGAAAGTTTGATGAGGACTAGGATAATTACATAGTTTTCAAAATGCCTTAACTTTTCTTTTCCAGGTCTTTGTAGTCAGAATTTTTTTCTAACAAAAAAAAGTTAAACAAAGAAAATACCTCAGTCCCAAATATGCATTCATTAAAAACACAAAAAGGGCCAGGCACAGTGGCTCATGGCTGTAATCCCAGCACTTTGGGAGGCCGAGGAGGGTGGATCACAAGGTGAGGAGTTCGAGACCAGCCTGGCCAACGTGGTGAAACCCCGTCTCTACTAAAAATGCAAAAAAAAAATTAGCCGGGTGTGGTGGTGGGCACCTGTAATCCCGGCAACTTGAGAGGCTGAGGCAGGAGAATTGCTTGAACCGGGACCCGGGAGGCGGAGGTTGCAGTACCGAGATCGTGCCACTGGACTACAGCCTGGGCGACAGTGCGAGACGCTGTCTCAAAAACAAAAACAAAGGACATAAAAAGAGTCACTTTACAGTGAAGAAATCTGGTATCCACTACCCTGATAATCAACTGATTGAAGTTAATATCTTCAGTAATGGGACGAAGAAAACTGTATGCCACCTGGTAGGAAGCAATGAGAAGCACACAGCTTTATTTCTGTGATATTTCTGCCAAAGATGCATAATCTGAATCTAATCTTGAAGAAACATCAGATAACCCCATTGGGAATATGTCACAAAATAACTCACCAATAATCTTCAAAAAGACACTAAAAAACTGTCATAAATGGAAAGAGATTTTTAAAAATGACCACTAAATGCTGCACATGGTTACTGAGGGGATCTTTTTGCTCTAAAGCAGTGGTCTCCAACCTTTTTGGCACCAGGGACTGGTTTTTAGAAGACAATTTGGGGGTGGGGGGTGATTTCGGGATGAAACTGTTCCACCTCAGATCATCAGGCATTAGCTAGATTCCCTTAAGCAGGCTGGGCATGGTAACTCACGCCTGTAATCTCAGCACTTTGGGAGGCTAAGGTGGGTGGATCACCTGAGGTCGGGAGTTCAAGACCAGCCTAGTCAACATGGTGAAACCCTGTCTCTACTAATAATACAAAAATTAGCTGAGCATGGTGGTGCATACCTGTCATCCCAGCTACTTGGGAGGCTGAGGCAGGAGAATCGCTTGAACCTGGGAGGCGGAGGTTGCAGTAAGCTGAGATTGCGCCATTGTACTCCAGCCTGGACGACAGAGTGAGACTCCACCTCAAAAAAAAAAAAAAAAAAAAAAAATTCCCATAAGGAGCGTGCAACCTAGATCTCTTGCATGTGCAGTTCAAAGTAGGGTTCGAGTTCCTATGAGAATCTAATTCCACCATGATCTGACCGGAGGCTGAACTTAGGTCGTAATGTTTGCTCACCTACCGCTCACCTCCTGCTGTGCAGCCTGGCTCCTAACAGGCCATTGACTGGTACCGGTCCACAGCCCTGGGGTTAGAGACCCCTCCTCTGAAGGACATTATTTGGGCAAATGACAAAATTAGGATAGACCCTAAGGATTAGATGGTCATAATGTGTAGGTGTTGACAGAATGACACAATTCTGCTAATCAGGACAAGCTCCCGCTTCACTGAAAGATGAATCTCTCAATGACACCGATGTCCAGTGTGCTTGCAACCAGTGCCGTCTTTTCCTAATTGTCTTTCTCCACTGTCACCTGTGTCTCTTCCACTTTCTCAATGCAGGGACTGATCATACCTTAGGCATGTAGAGTTTTTTTTTTTTTTTTTTTTTTTTTTTTTTTGAGACG
>NW_020264686.1:0-2110 GCF_003255815.1 Theropithecus gelada | reverse complement strand
GGCTCAAAATAAAGGGATGGAGGAAGATTTACCAAGCAAATGGAGAAAAAAAAAGCAGGAGTTGAAATACTAGTCTCTGATAAAACAGACTTTAAACCATCAAAGATCAAAAGAGACAAAGAAGGCCATTACATAATGGTAAAAGGATCAATGCAACAGGAAGAGCTAACTATCCTAAATATATAAGCACCCAATACAGGAGCACCCAGATTCATAAAGCAAGTCCTTAGAATCTTACAAAGAGACTTAGATTCCCATACAATAACAATGGGAGACTTCAACACTCCACTGTCAACATTAGACAGATCAACGAGACAGAAAGTTAACAAGGATATCCAGGAATTGAACTCATCTCTGCAGCAAGCAGACCTAATAGACATCTATAGAACTCTCCACCCCAAATCAACAGAATATACATTCTTCTCAGCACCACATCGCACTTATTCCAAAATTGACCACATAATTGGAAGTAAAGCACTCCTCAGCAAATGTACAAGAACAGAAATTATAACAAACTGTCTCTCAGACCACAGTGCAATCAAACTAGAACTCAGGAATAAGAAACTCAATCAAAACCGCTCAACTACATGGAAACTGAACAACCTGCTCCTGAATGACTACTGGGTACATAACGAAATGAAGGCAGAAATAAAGATGTTCTTTGAAACCAATGAGAACAAAGATACAACATACCAGAATCCCTGGGACACATTTAAAGCAGTGTGTAGAGGGAAATTTATAGCACTAAATGCCAACAAGAGAAAGCAGGAAAGATCTAAAATTGACACTCTAACAACATAATTAACAGAACTAGAGAAGCAAGAGCAAATACATTCAAAAGCTAGCAGAAGGCAAGAAATAACTAAGATCAGAGCAGAACTGAAGGAGATAGAGACACAAAAAACCCTCCAAAAAATCAATGAATCCAGGAGTTGGTTTTTTGAAAAGATCAACAAAATTGACAGACTGCTAGCAAGACTAATAAAGAAGAAAAGAGAGAAGAATCAAATAGATGCAATAAAAAATTATAAAGGGGATATCACCACCAACCCCACAGAAATACAAAGTACCATCAGAGAATACTATAAACACCTCTACGCAAATAAACTAGAAAATCTAGAAGAAATGGATAATTTCCTGGACACTTACACTCTTCCAAGACTAAACCAGGAAGAAGTTGAATCCCTGAATAGACCAATAGCAGGCTCTGAAATTGAGGCAATAATTAATAGCCTACCAACCAAAAAAATCCAGGACCAGATGGATTCACAGCTGAATTCTACCAGAGGTACAAGGAGGAGCTGGTACCATTCCTTCTGAAACTATTCCAATCAATAGAAAAAGAAGGAATCCTCCCTAACTCATTTTATGAGGCCAACATCATCCTGATACCAAAGCCTGGCAGAGACACAACAAAAAAAGAGAATTTTAGACCAATATCCCTGATGAACATCAATGCAAAAATCCTCAATGAAATACTGGCAAACCAGATTCAGCAGCACATCAAAAAGCTTATCCACCATAATCAAGTGGGCTTCATCCCTGGGATGCAAGGCTGGTTCAACATTCGCAAATCAATAAACATAATCCAGCATATAAACAGAACCAAAGACAAGAACCACATGATTATCTCAATAGATGCAGAAAAGGCTTTTGACAAAATTCAACAGCCCTTCATGCTAAAAACGCTCAATAAATTCGGTATTGATGGAACGTACCTCAAAATAATAAGAGCTATTTATGACAAAGCCACAGCCAATATCATACTGAACGGGCAAAAACTGGAAAAATTCCCTTTGAAAACTGGCACAAGACAGGGATGCCCTCTCTCACCACTCCTATTCAACATAGTGTTGGAAGTTCTGGCTAGGGCAATCAGGCAAGAGAAAGAAATCAAGGGTATTCAGTTAGGAAAAGAAGAAGTCAAATTGTCCCTCTTTGCAGATGACATGATTGTATATTTAGAAAATCCCATTGCCTCAGCCCAAAATCTCCTTAAGCTGATAAGCAACTTCAGCAAAGTCTCAGGATACAAAATTAATGTGCAAAAATCACAAGCATTTGTATACACCAGTAACAGACAAACAGAGAGCCAAATCATGAATGAACT
>NW_020264685.1:0-2110 GCF_003255815.1 Theropithecus gelada | reverse complement strand
ACTCATCTCTGCAGCAAGCAGACCTAATAGACATCTACAGAACTCTCTACCCCAAATCAACAGAATATACATTCTTCTCAGCACCACATCACACTTATTCCAAAATTGACCACATAATTGGAAGTAAAGCACTCCTCAGCAAATGTACAAGAACAGAAATTGTAACAAACTGTCTCTCAGACCACAGTGCAATCAAACTAGAACTCAGGACTAAGAAACTCCATCAAAACCACTCAACTACATGGAAACTGAATAACCTGCTCCTGAATGACTACTGGGTACATAACGAAATGAAGGCAGAAGTTAAGATGTTCTTTGAAATCAATGAGAACAAAGATACAACATACCAGAATCTCTGGGACACATTTAAAGCAGTGTGTAGAGGGAAATTTATAGCACTAAATGCCCACAAGAGAAAGCTGGAAAGATCTAAAATTGACACTCTAACATCACAATTAAAAGAACTAGAGAAGCAAGAGCAAACACATTCAAAAGCTAGCAGAAGGCAAGAAATAACGAAGATCAGAGCAGAACTGAAGGAGATAGAGACACCAAAAACCCTCCAAAAAATCAATGAATCCAGGAGTTGGTTTTTTGAAAAGATCAACAAAATTGATAGACCGCTAGCAAGACTAGTAAAGAAGAAAAGAGAGAAGAATGAAATAGACGCAATAAAAAATGATAAAGGGGATATCACCACTGACCCCACAGAAATGCAAACTACCATCAGAGAATACTATAAACACCTCTATGCAAATACACTAAAATTCTAGAAGAAATGGATAATTTCCTGGACACTTACAATCTCCCAAGACTAAACCAGGAAGAAGCTGAATCCCTGAATAGACCAATAGCAGGCTCTGAAATTGAGGCAATAATTAATAGCCTACCAACCAAAAAAAGTCCAGGACCAGATGGATTCACAGCTGAATTCTACCAGAGGTAGAAGGAGGAGCTGGTACCATTCCTTCGGAAACTATTCCAATCAATAGAAAAAGAGGGAATCCTCCCTAACTCATTTAATGAGGCCAACATCATCCTGATACCAAAGCCTGGCAGAGACACAACAATAAAGGAGAATTTTAGACCAGTATCCCTGATGAACGTCGATGCAAAAATCCTCAATAAAATACTGGCAAACCGAATCCAGCAGCACATCAGAAAGCTTACCCACCATGATCAAGTGGGCTTCATCCCTGGGATGCAAGGCTGGTTCAACATATGCAAATCAATAAACGTAATTCAGCATATAAACAGATCCAAAGACAAAAACCACATGATTATCTCAATAGATGCAGAAAAGGACTTTGACAAAATTCAGCAGCCCTTCATGCTAAAAACTCTCAATAAATTCGGTATTGATGGAATGTATCTCAAAATAATCAGAGCTATTTATGACAAACTCACAGCCAATATCATACTGAATGGGCAAAAACTGGAAGCATTCCCTTTGAAAACTGGCACACGACAGGGATGCCCTCTCTCACCACTCCTATTCAACATAGTGTTGGAAGTTCTGGCTAGGGCAATCAGGTAAGAGAAAGAAATCAAGGGTATTTAGTTAGGAAAAGAAGAAGTCAAATTGTCCCTGTTTGCAGATGACATGATTGTATATTTAGAAAACCCCATTGTCTCAGCCCCAAATCTCCTTAAGCTGATAAGCAACTTCAGCAAAGTCTCAGGATACAAAATCAATGTGCAGAAATCACAAGCATTGTTATACACCAGTAACAGAGAATCAGAGAGCCAAATCATGAATGAACTGCCATTCACAATTGCTTCAAAGAGAATAAAAGACCTAGGAATCTAACTTACAAGGGATGTAAAGGACCTCTTCAAGGAGAACTACAAACTACTGCTCAGTGAAATAAAAGAGGACACAAACAAATGGAAGAACATACCATGCTCATGGGTAGGAAGAATCAATATCGTGAAAATGGCCATATTGCCCAAGGTAATTTATAGATTCAATGCCATCCCCATCAAGCTACCAATGAGTTTCTTCACAGAATTGGAAAAAACTGCTTTAAAGTTCATATGGAACCAAAAAAGAGCCTGCATTGCCAAGACAATCCTAAGTCAAAAGAACAAAGCTGGAGGCATCACGCTA
>NW_020264684.1:589-2110 GCF_003255815.1 Theropithecus gelada | reverse complement strand
AGAAACTTCTTTGTGTTCTGTGAAATCATGTCACAGAGTTACAGCTTTCCCCTCAAGAAGCCTTTCGCTAAGACAGTTATTGTGGAATTGGCAAAGTGATATTTGGAAGCCCATAGAGGGCTATAGTGAAAAGGGAAATATCTTCAGATGAAATCTGGAAAGACTCTTTCTGCGAAACTGCTTAGTGTTCTGTTAATTCATCTCACAGAGTTACATCTGTATTTCGTGGATCTCTTTGCTAGCCTTCTTTCTGTGGAATCTGAGAACAGATATTTCGGATCCCTTTGAAGAATATAGGGCCAAAGGATATATCCTCCGATAACAAAGAGAAAGAAGCTTTCTGAGAAACTTCTTTGTGTTCTGTGAAATCATCTCACAGTTACAGCTTTCTGCTCTAGAAGCCTTTCGCTAAGACAGTTCTTGTGGAATTGGCAAAGTGATATTTGGAAGCCCATAGAGGGCTATAGTGAAAAAGGAAATATCCTCAGATGAAATCTGAAAAGAATCTTTCTGAGAAACTGCTTAGTATTCTGTTAATTCATCTCACAAAGTTACATCTCTATTTCGTGGATCTCTTTGCTAGCCTTATTTCTGTGGAATCTGAGAACAGATATTTAGGATTCCTTTGAACACTATAGGGCCAAAGGAAATATCCTCCGATAACACAGAGAATGAAGCTTTCTGAGAAACTTTTCTGTGTTCTGTGAAATCATCTCACAGAGTTACAGCTTTCCCCTCAAGAAGCCTTTCGCTAAGACAGTTCTTGTGGAATAGGCAAAATGATATTTGGAAGCTCATAGAGGGCTATGGTAAAAAAGGAAATATCTTCAGATGAAATATGAAAGAAGCTTTCTGAGAAACTGCTTAGTGTTCTGTTAATTCATCTCACAGAGTTTCATCTGCATTTCGTGGATCTCTTTGCTAGCCTTATTTCTGTGGAATCTGAGAACTGATATTTCGGATCCCTTTGAAGACTACAGGGCCAAAGAAAATATCCTCCGATAACAAAGAGAATGAAGTTTCTGAGAAAATTTTGTGTTCTGTGAAATCATCTCACAGAGTTACAGCTTTCCCTTCAAGAAGCCTTTCGCTAAGACAGTTCTTGTGGAATTGGCAAAATGATATTTGGAAGCCCATAGAGGGCTATGGTGCAAAAGGAAGTATCCTCAGATGAAATCTTTAAAGAAGCTTTCTGAGAAACTGCTCTGTGATGTGTGACTTCTACTCACAGAGTTACATCTGTATTTCGTGGATCTCTTTGCTAGCCTTCTTTCTTTAGAATCTGAGAACAGATATTTCGCTTCCCTTTGAAGACTATACGGCCAAAGGAAATATCCTTCGATAAGAAAGACAAAGAAGCTTTCTGAGAAACTTCTTTGTGTTCTTGAAATCATATCACAGAGTTACAGCTTTCCGCTCAAGAAGCCTTTCTCTAAGACAGTTCTTGTGGAATTGGCAAATTGATATTTGGAAGCCATAGAGGTCTATGGTGAAAAAGGAAATATCCTCAGATGAAATCTG
>NW_020264684.1:0-502 GCF_003255815.1 Theropithecus gelada | reverse complement strand
ATCCTCAGATGAAATCTTGAAAGAAGCTTTCTGAGAAACTGCTCTGTGATGTGTGACTTCTACTCACAGAGTTACATCTGTATTTCGTGGATCTCTTTGCTAGCCTTCTTTCTTTAGAATCTGAGGACAGATATTTCGCTTCCCTTTGAAGACTATACGGCCAAAGTAAATATCCTCCGATAACAAAGAGAATGAAGCATTGTGAGAAACTTCTTTGTGTTCTGTGAAATCATCTCACAGAGTTACAGCTTTCCCCTCAAAAAGCCTTTCGCTAAGACAGTTCTTTTCGAATTCGCAAAATGATATTTCGAAGCCCATAGAGGGCTATGGTGAAAAAGGAAATATCTTGAGATGAAATATGGAAAGAAGATTTCTGAGAAAGTGCTTAGTGTTCTGTTAATTCATCTCACAGAGTTTCATCTGTATTTCGTGGATCTCTTTGCTAGCCTTGTTTATTGGAATCTGAGAACAGATATTTCGGATCCCTTTGAACGCTATAGGG